>NC_044502.1:6081451-6181451 GCF_902362185.1 Chanos chanos | reverse complement strand
GTAACTGTCTCATACAATCTGTGTATCTGGGTCCATATTTATGACTAAAGCCATTTATGACCTAACACACTATCATATGAAGTTACCGAGGCAGACAACTGTTACGTTCTCCCTTAAAGAGATTCTCTACCGAAAAGATGTTTTGCATCCTTCCATATAATTTCAAATCTGTCTTTTGCTGTTTTTGCTGTTTTTGCTGTGCTAAACGTTTTAATTTCACATTATCATCTGTCTGGAGCTGCAGCACCAAACCACAGACAAGCTGAGCTGCAGTTTTGTCAAGAAAAAAAAAAGAAAGAAAGAAAGAAAGAAAGAGAGAAAGAGAGAAAGAAAAAAAAAACCAGGATTGTCTTACTCTCACTGGGTGCGTCTTTTACGACGCTGGGAATTATATACTTCAGAGATTGGGTCGTTTGTGGTGAGAGCACTATAATTCAGCCCAAAGCGATGAAGAAAAGAATGCAAACATATATCCAATGTGAACGCACTAACATCAGTTCCCTCATATTTCCCACTGTTATCATAAAAATCTGATCTGAAAAAAACCCCTCGTGTCTCATTTGAACAAAATCCCTCATAATAGCACAAAGACAGTCTCCCTCATAATAGCACAAAGGCAGCTGAGGAACCAAACATTTGTGTGACTTTAATTGTTTCGTTGTGATACCCAGAAGGCCAGTGTGTGGAGTGAAGTTTGTCAGATAGCACTGAGGCAACGTCAGCACCCTTAGGAGGTTTCTTATCTCCTGTTTATCTCTGGAGAAGAGGTATGGGTAGCCACGGAAAGGTCACCGTCCTTTCACTTACATCCGTTGGGACGATTCACACGCACACGCACGCACACACACGCACACACACAAACATACATTTTGATGAAACATACGAGTGTATCCTTGTGTGTATGTGTGTGTGTGTGTGTGCGCGCGCGTGTGTGTGTCCGTGGATGTGCACATGTGCGTGTGTGTGTGTGCGTGTGCGATTGGTTGTTTGTGTGTGTGCATGTACATGTGCATGTGCGTGTGTGTATCCTAGCACTCATGCAGGAGAGTAGGCATCTGTAGGGCATTTTATCCAAATGCTGATGTGGTACAGCAGAAGGACACTGCTTTATGTGTCCAATCAAGCGAGACACTTGGGGTACTGGCAGACTTATTCTGTGGGGCGGAGAAGGTTAATTGGTCATCAGAGCAAGTGAAATTGGATGAGAATGACTTTTGGCGAATTATGCTGTTTTATGCTCCCAAAATATTCAGGTAATCTTCTGTTAGCTGTCAGTGTATTGGTTTCACACAGAACCTAATAATGATTCTGGCAAATTACCGTGATATTAGAGAAATTTACATTGCACAGAAAATTGAACTGGAATGCCATGATAATCCGGTGAGTTTAAGGCTACATACTTGACTGCTTTTCAAGCAGCTCCTCTGAGATTTAAAAATTGGAAAAATCCGAAAGCTGACAGAGACAGGAGGTGTCCACACAGACCAAGAGTGAACTTAATCCCACACAGTGGTCCAGGAATCCCTTTTTTCTATCTTTGCCTTAGACCCGTGACATGCAGAACTGGTTTAGACCAGCACTTATGAGACCAACTTAGCGTTTACCTCAGGGTTGTGAATGTAAGGTGATGTTTCTGTAGTTCTTGGTTCTTGGCTGCCATCTCCTGGCTGAAAATATATTGCATCGGGCTTTTCTAGTAATGTACTGTGTATCTGTCCACTATTCATTTATTTATTCTCTAGCCACTTATCCTAATTAGGTTGGGGGGTTGGGCTTGGTGCTAGAGCCTATCCCAGCACTCCTTGGGTGAAAGGCGGGGAAACACCCTGGACAGATCGCCAGTCCATCGCAGTCTCACCATTATATAATTTTCAATTTCACTTTGAAAACTGTCTGGGTTAGAGTATTACGTAATATTAGTGAGGGACCCAGTGGGAACTGATAAGTGCCCATATGGGTGCTGATATTCATGCACACTGTTAATGTGAGTTGATACCCTCCCCCGTCCCCCCAAAAAATGGGCTCTTAAAAACGCTGTGTTCTTCTCTAGTGACTGCTGACAGCTGTAAAGAGAATGATCAGGTCTACGCTAATAATGAGATCTGGAAGCCGGACCCCTGTCGGCTGTGCGTGTGCGATAAGGGCGTTACCATCTGTGAGGAGATTCGATGCGAGGATATAAGGAACTGTGAGAAGCCGATGATCCCAGAGGGCGAGTGCTGCCCAGTGTGCCAGACCTTCGCCGGCGCCAGGAGCAGGATAGGTGAGAACGTTCAAAAAGAAACTTCAAGACCAAAGCCGGAGGCAGGATGGCAGGCAGGATGGCAGACAGGCAGGCAGGCAGACAGGCAGGCAGGCAGGCAGGCGGGGCCGAGTGTTGGTTTTCAGAGAACCACCACAGTGAGACAGAGCCTCATCTAACAATTTCGAGAACTTTCTAGAATTTTTTAATTATTATTATTATTATTATTATTATTATTATTTTGGGCAAAAAAATCCTTTTTAAGTTGAATTATTTATAAAGAAAGTTCAAGAGGAGAATATTCAGATAATCCCTGAAGCCCTTCCAGACAGAGTTTTCTGCTATATAAAGCAGCCACCTACCTCAGTGTCTACATCTATCTGCTTCAGAAAACTGACCCCCCCCCGGCCCCCTGCCCCAGCACCCATGCAGCTTGTCATTGTTATGATGCCCAGGAAGGGGTTTCAGATTCAAGCAAGATCAGGCCAAAACAGAGACTTTTGCCAATCACTTTACTATTTTCTACCAGTGAAGAGTCAAACTGTTCCATTACAGTCAACTGTCAATAGTCAACACATGTGGAACAAAAACCTTACAAGAACATTATAATTTTAGGCCTTTATACATCCCAAAAGGTTCACTGTAATCCATATTGATCTGTTTAGCCTTTGTGTACCTGTTTAGCCTCTTCATGCAGGAATATGAATCAGTGTATTAGTCACATCCATGTGGTCAGCTGTTATTTTACTCATATTCGCTTCAGTTTTCATCAGACAAGTCCCCTTGACACAGTAACAGACCTCAGATGATCTGAAATTTTTGTCATGTCAATACACATGAATTGAATGCTAATGTTTTTTTATCTTGTGTTTTCAGAGTACTTTGCTTTTAAGGTAAGCGGATATTTTTAGCCCTCAAATATTTGGATTTGTTAAACAGAGGGGGGTTTTTTTGTTTGTTTTGTTTTGTTTTGTTTTGTTTTGTTTTGTTTTGTTTTGTTTTGTTTTGTTTTGTTTTGTTTTGTTTTGTTTTGTTTTGTTTTAAGCTGACACACTGTCGTCATTTTCTAGGGCCAAAAAGGTGAACCAGGCGATATTCCCTATGTAAGCATTGACTTGAAAAACACTCACACGTCTTCTTCAACATGGTTAAAAGATATTCTTTTGGGGGTTGTATGAAATTCAGCAAAATGTTTTGTTTTAAAATGTGCTTTTGTTTTAAACCGTACTTTTCTAGATTGTGGGACCACCTGGTCGCCCTGGACCAATGGTGAGTACATTTGAACTCTTTTAACTCTTTTTTTTTACACTATCACAGTTTTTAGTGCCTGTAACAGACTTCAAGTGCATCCCCCCATTATCATTAAAACATGTCCTAAGAACTTTTTCTGCACAGTCCTGAACAGTGAAATGTTGTGTGCCCACGTCTCTCTTAACTTATTTTTATTTCAGATCTGTTAGCAGCTTTTGTTTGAGAAAACTCAGCTTAATGATTCGTTTTTGCCCTTTGTTTCCTACATCCAAAAGGGACCCCCGGGAGCCGAAGGATCCCGAGGATACCCCGGGGCAAAAGGACGGCGGGTATGATTAAAGCGCTTTTCTGCTCCATTATCTCTGTGATCTTCTTCAAACACAAGACCATATTACCACAGCAGTATGTACGTCCAAAACGGGGCCCTAACGCAAGACCAAAAATTACAGTGTGTGTGTGTCACCGCCACAGACAGAACGCACTTCATTTCATAGTCATTTCATTACTGTTTTGGAAACAAGCAAACAAAAAATGTATGTTTTAATAGTTCATTATATACTAGGCATCCAGTGTTTTCCTCGCATAGAGTCTCTTTTACCTGCATTTCAATTCTGGTCCTTGATGTGATTCCAAAGTCCTTCAGCAATCAGTGATTAAAACAGTCACCCCAGCAACCTGACTGATTGTTGTTATTATGGTGGCTTACTGAAATGTTTTTTTTTTTGTTTTTTTTTTTTAAACGCAGCCATTCCTTCTCACATTCCTGCTGTGCTTGTGCGTTAATGTCTTTATGCTGAAAGCAACAGTGTACTTCAAACAATGCAAAACTAATACAGCCCTCTCTCACTTTGTTCACTCTCTCAAAGGTTTTAAATACTCAAACTGAACTGAATATGTGGCAGAGTCTCAAGCCATCATTTACACTTAATTAGCGGTAAATAATTAGCGGTAATAGAATGACTAATTTTGTTGATCGGTGTGATGCAACACGACAAGTGTTCCTGAAAAAAAAAAAAGCTGTATCTAGCTCTTGTTGTTTAAGTTGAGAAAATTGGACATTCTTGTCCGCTAGGTTTTAATGTTGATGAAGGTGATGATGATGATAACAATGAGTATTATGCTGATGATGTTGATGTTATTGTTGTTAATGATAATGATGATGATGATGAGTTTAAAGGGGGCCTTATTTGGTCTGTTTTTGATAGGGTGTGCCTGGTCCATCTGGACCTGATGGGGAACCTGGAGTCCCAGGGATGCCTGGAGAGCCCGGCCCACCAGGGCAACCGTCGATGCCTGGAGTGAGTGTTATTTCACTGCCCTTTAAAAACCACACATGGCTCAGACCATCAACTACAGAACTGTGTGCCGCACATTATGAGGTCATAATAAAACATTATGACACGATTATACAATTTTGTAACAAACAATAACTCTTACCTAATGTAATGAACAGTGCACTCCACCCTCTAATTATCACCATAAAGGAGGAACAATTTAAAAAAAAAAAAAAAGGTCTTGAATAGCATCTGACATTTTTTTTTTCTCTTAAAAAAAAGAAAAACAAACTATCAATTTAGGGGAAAACAAAGTGGCAATGTAGTTACCATACTGAGCTGACATTTCATGGTTGATTCACTGAAACCACTTGGTAAGTGCCACTGTTTAAAGGTTCCCTGGTCACCCTGTTTTACGGGGTGATTGTGAAAATCGTGGTTTGGCGCTCAAACTACAGCAGCGGTCAGACATGAAGCCGTGAAGATGTGGCACGGAACTTTTTTTTTTTTTTTTTTTTTCCTCAAACAGCGTATTTTGACCCAGTCAAAAGTTCTGTGACCCAGTCTATCATATGCAACATCTGGCTGACCTCAGCAGCGTTTAGTGAGCCGTCTCCACGGCAACGCTGCCGAAAAGAAAGCGTTTCGAAAATCCAAAACAAACTGGAACCGAGCTGAGAAATACCAACCGCCCGAGAGCAAGTTTACACCAAAATATCTTTTAGATACATTATTCAGTGCGTTTCAATTTGATTTAGAATAGTTAATGAGACCCATAAGCAAATATCGCAAGATGCCTCAAAACCAGGGAGACTTTTTAATATCCACGCCCTTAGATCAGTGCGTCAGGACACCTCTCTTTCAGCAAAAATATTTGATGTTCCTTGTTGTCTTTGCATATTGAAGTAGAAGCTGATTCAGCGATATGGGAAAACTACCTGTTGATGATACGTTTTTCTTTTTTTTTTTTGTTTTTTTTTTCCAGAGTCAGTTTGCTTCTCAGATGGCAGCTGGGTTTCATGAAAAGATGGGTTTAGCTGGCATGGTCACAGGAACACGGGTACGTCACGCGATCCAGAAATCTCAAATGATCAGAAAATCGCTTTTTTTTTTTCTTTCTTTCTTTCTATTTTCAGTATCTGGCGCTACAGAAATCAATACAACGTATTGTACTCCCAGTACCGTTTCTGTATCAGTCAAATAATGGAATGTAAAGTTATTTCTTTGGTCAGTTTTTTTTTTTTTTTTTTTTACGTGTTTGTTGTCATGGTAGAATTCCCTTTGCCGTGCTGTATTGGGTTTAACTTTTCTGTTTGTATTTATTCAATTGCTGTTCTTTAGGGAGAAGCTGGGCCTAGGGGACATCCAGGACCTGCAGGTCCACCGGTAAGCACATGATTGCAGCCTGGTGACGTAAGGGTTTGTGTCTTAAATCAATCCCCATTTTAACCGCACACAAGCGGTACAGTATGACCGTTCGTGTCGGTCAGGTTTGCCGCTTGTCTAATGGGGCCATCCCCTCCCTCTGACTCTGTATAACTGTTTTTGACCTTCAGGGACCTTCAGGCGCTCAAGGGGCCCCAGGGGACGTGGGAGATCCTGGACCAATGGTAAGGAAAAAAAGGTAGCTGACGCGTAAAATAGCCTGACGCACAGACTGTGGTCACGTGACTGCTCTCTTCCTCTCTTCTCATTCCGAACACACCGCCAGTCAGGTGCCCAGAGAGTTGTTAGTCTCCTGGAGTCAATGTTCCTCTTCTCTCAGCGTGTTACAACGATTGAAACGCCACTTAGCTCTCACTGCGAAAAGATGTGGCGGCTGCCCTTGATCTATATCAGACAGAGATCGTGTTAGACCGTACTTTCTCAGTTTTATTGTGACAACCGCTCGAGACAAAGAAGTTTTGAAGCATCGGCTGGGGAAAGCTGAAACAACCAATATTAAATAAAGAGAACCTCAGATTAAATCAATGGCTGGTAATTCAAACTTAATGCATATGCAATCTTATGTTGGCAGATGCACTAAATCTTCATTAACAGAGGATAATTGTAAATTAGGAGGTAATTTGGGGTTTTTTTTTCTGTTTGCTTTTTTTTTTTTTTTTTTTTTTTTTTACAGGGTTCCTATGGCGCAAGAGGACCAGACGGTCCACCAGGAAAAAATGGCCCGGATGTAAGTGAACCACTCTACATTTCACTAGGATGCAGCTGCAGTAAAGTTGATGATTAATTAACCAGATATGGAACGATACTGAGTTTTGCTTTATTTTTTCCATACAGGGAGAACCTGGACCACCTGGAAATATGGGAGAAAAGGGCTTTCCCGGTTCTCCGGTAACGTATTCCTGCTCTTCTGCCGTGGTGTCCAGTTTCATGTTTTCTCTCAGGAACTGTGTCTGATTTCTCTTCATTTTCGTGAGGAAATGCCAGTTTCCTCAGTGTCCAAGTCTACTTGTTTTTTTTTAAATTTAAATGCCAAATTTAAAAAAAAAAAAAGAAAAGAAACGATGTGTCATAATATTGTGTATAATTGTGTATTTAAGGGACCAAGGGGTTTTCCAGGATTGCCAGGCCAGCCGGGATTAAGAGGCCTCAAGGTGAGTGTGGAATGCCTGCTGTATCCAGGACTACGATGTCATATCGTACATCCACAGCCGTCCAGCTAAAACTGACTGAAACTTTTATGTTGGAAGGTACACGTTAGCTTTAGATTATAAGGCCACAGACCCACTTGTGTCTGTTTGTAGTTCACTCTCTACTTTTCCTTCAGCTTTGTCGTGCTCTTGTATCTGGTGTAACAGCTTACTGTTAGACCAACTTAGAGTCAGCACTCATGCCATAGACAGCTCCTTTTTTGGCTACATGCTTGGTTTGTATTCTGCCTCTCTTGGAAGTGTCTGATTGGGTACAAGCGTCTGTTAAATGAGTGAATGCTAATGTAAATGCCAGTTTGGCATACAACTATGTCTGCTCCCAGACATCTAAGTGAAAGTCATGTGAATGTGAAACTGAAGTGGGGATTATGACAGAGACTCTTGTTATTCCAGGGACATTCAGGCCTGTCAGGCCGAAGGGGTGAGCCAGGTGCTCCTGGATCAAAGGTGATCAACAACACTCACGCGCACACGCACACACACACACACGCGCACACACACACATTCTTTCTCTCACAATCAAATTTATGTAATGATAATTTATATGTGCATTTATAGGGTGAAACTGGCCTCCCTGGTGTGATGGGATCCATTGGTCCACCAGTATGTATTTCTATACTATTTCATCATCATCATCATCATCATCATCTTCATATCAGTGCACTATTATCTAAATATTTCACTTTTTTGCTTAAATATGAGATAAGTTTGTTTCAGAGTGTTAAAAAAATGATCTGCATTATCAATACGCCTCATTCTGACACAAGTAGAGCAAGAAAAAAAGTATACATTTATACAAATTCATTAATGACTTAATATTAGAAAATGCATTGCATTTTAGGGTGTTATCACGCAAGTAGCCTTTTTCATAAACATCATTTGATGTCATTAAATATTTTGTGACTGTTTGTTTCAGTGGAAGTTTTTTTTTTTGAACATTGTAATCACAAAAACTGAATTGATATTGCTCTTTGAAGGGTTCCATAGGAATGACAGGAGAGAGGGGTCGAATTGGACCGACTGGACCTGTGGTAAGATGACAACACTCCCCTTTAGAATAGTCAGTTTTACCATTGTTTTGGCTGTAGTGTTAGCATATAGTGTTAGCAGTCATGTTGGCATGTAAAGAATGTGTGTATATGGTTTTGTAGAGCGCAGAGTTACGTCATGCTAAGTGCTGTGTGGCTTTTTTTTTTTTTTCTCTGGTCATTGACTTTGACCCATTCACTTATAGGGGAGACGTGGTTTGTCAGGAAATGTTGGAAAACCAGGACCAATGGTAAGCGAGATGTGTTTGTCCAGCGCCCGTTGTAAATACTGCCAGTGCCATGTGAATGTATAACAGGAAAACTGTCCCATATTTTCAAACCAATCACAAAGCATACGTGGTCCCACTGCTGACACTGGAAATATATAGTAAACATAGCTTTCGCTTTAGTAATGCAGTGACGTTCAAGACTTTTTTGTTTGTCGATTTATTTGAAAATTTCAGGGACCAATGGGGATATCTGGAGCGCCAGGTTTTCCGGGAGCCCCAGGCATGAAGGTGAGCACTGAGTAAGCTTAGTTAACGCAGAGACCACTAATACACAAAGGCTGCTGTACCCCTGTCTATGTTACTGCAGTATTATCAATAATCATAGCAGATAAGCCTGTTTACCTTTATCTGAACGTACAGAACTTTTTCTTATTTGCGGCCAAAAGCTTATTTTTCTCAAACAGTCTTTGCCGTGATATATTTAAGAATCGCAGAGGTATTGATTGATCACTAATGCACTGTTTTCACCCTTCTGTGATAACCTCAGGGTCAGCCAGGAGCCACAGGGGTCAGAGGTCCCAGCGGGCCTCAGGGCCCAAGAGGTGACACTGGACGTCTAGGCCCGCCTGGATCAAGAGGCACCCCGGTAAAAAACAAAGCGCTCTTGCTAACTGCGTCTTAAACGAGAAAGTGAATTTCCTGATATCTGGGTCACTTAACTGAAATTCATTTGTGCAATAATGTTTTTTTTTTTTTAAGGGTCCACCAGGGACAGACGGTGCACCTGGAGAGAAAGGTCCATCAGTACGTACTAAATCATTTTTTCCAACTCACCCACTTTGCACAGCTTCACAAACCAGTACTTTAAAAATATTCAAGCTATTGAAAGAGCATAGCGTTTTTTTTTCAGAAATGTGTTTGGATCACTTCTCAGTCATATTGCATGTACTAAATGGCAAATATCTTATAAAATACATAATTGAATGGATGTCCGTTGTACTTGATTACTATTCAGTGGATAGTAAATTATAGAGTGGATTGTAAATTTCCACTGAAGACAAACAGCTACTACACCTTACACAGAATCTCTCTTTAAGGACTGACACACATTTTACAGACTTTAGTTATAATGATCTGAGACTTCTAACGTGTTGTTTATCACTACTTGGAGATGGTGTCATCCCTTTAACAGCATATGGAAAATGACATGTGTTTGTTGTGGTTGTTTTGTGGTGTTGTAGGGAATCCCAGGTATTCAAGGTCCAGTCGGTCTCCTTGGACAGCCCGGTCCACCTGGGGCTCAGGGTTCCACCGGACTGCCTGGAGTTAAGGGTCAATTGGTAAAGGAACATTTATTTTTATACGCTAAGCCACTAACTGTCTGTCAAGCCTGTTCTCTAAAAAAATATTTGCTTTTGGTGATGTTTTGCTGTCGTTATGAGTTGGAAGGCTGTAACCATGGCAAAGTGCATTCTAATTGTTGTCACTGAGGGGAGCTCTTACCTGATATGGTCTCAGAAAAAGTCATCCCTTTCTTTTGCCTTATCATCATTGTGAGTCAGTCACTAGGCATATTGTATCTCACACATATGTGATTGTGCTAAAACCTGAGTATCATCCACTCATGTCTCTTGTTGCAGGGTGATTTAGGGTCACCTGGATTTAAAGGAGAACCTGGACTCAAAGGAGAACCTGTGAGTGTTAAAATGTTAAATTGTAACTGTAATTGTTTTGTGTACTTTGCATACTAATGTTCCCTGTAATGTATAGTAAACTTCCCTATAAGAACAAAGGTTAGTTTGGATATTCATGTTGTACATAGAAAGTGCATCATATCGGTGAGAGAGTAGCTGAAAGGCTGAGATCTGATGCTATTCTAGGGTCCACCTGGTGCTCAAGGTGAGATTGGTCCAATGGGAGAAGAGGGGAAGAGAGGACCACGAGGTGACCCTGGCTCTCTGGGATCACCTGGCCCCCCAGGAGAGAGAGTAAGCACATTTTCACAGTTTTCACTTTTTTCTGCAGTGTGAGAGGCCGTTACCTACATCAGTGCTGCACTGACCAACCATTAATATCTTTTTTAAATGAATAGTCATTAATGATCTCCATTATTTATGATGTGATAGAAAATATTGAGCAATGTGTGAAATTAGACTTTTATTATACTGTCAAGGTTTTGGGTTTTTTTTTTTCAGTTATAACCAGACTCGCCCAAAATGTGACAAATAACATATTACCTGACATATATTGTCAAGTAACCATTAATAAGTTAGAACAGAAATGCCTGAGTACACAATAAATGTTGCATGGGAAGACAAATAGCATGAGGTACTGCATATCTGGATGGCATTAACTCTTGGCTTGTTTGTTTCCCAGGGAGCTCCTGGTAACAGAGGTTTCCCTGGTGCTGATGGGCTACCCGGGCCAAAGGTAATAAGAGCCCAGCTGAGAATCAAAATACTCTGCCCAACTTTACGAGATAATAGAATTACTGCAGTTTACAAGTAATTTGTAGTGATAATTGTGATTAATGAAAATGACTAATATTTGAAATAAGTAGATTTGAAAGACGCTGTGTATCATTGCAATAGGTCATTTATCAATCAAATAAGTCTGTGGTATCTTCTTCCCGTGATGTCACAAGGGAGCACAAGGTGAACGTGGTACCTCTGGCTCTTCAGGGGCAAAGGGCGGTCCTGGAGATCCCGGTCGACCAGGCGAACCTGGCCTCCCCGGAGCGAGGGTAAGAGACAGACCACTTAATCATTTTGAGTGAACTGAGTGTGTATCCATATATCATGCAAAGTGTGACAGCGTGAAACATTTAGACTGAAACATCTCTTTTTTCTCTCCAGGGACTGACAGGACTTCTTGGTATCCAGGGTGCTGAGGGAAAAATTGGACCACAGGTAAATACTGAAGTGACACTTCAGTAGCACTCTCAGTTGACATAGTGGAGCCGTAGTGATATAACAGGACAAATTGAATCCCTAAAAGAGTTCACTGGATTGGATTTAACAGATCACTTTAAAGTATTAATCCTTGGCTTTTTTTAAAAAGGGATCTTCTGGAGATGATGGTAGTCCAGGCCCAGCTGGCTCAACAGGGGGTAGGGGTGTGCCCGGATCAATGGGTCTGCCTGGACCAAAAGGCTTCAGTGTAAGCTACCACTATGACCCTATTCTACTTTACTAGACAAATCAGATTTGTGTATTCTTCTTATACATCATATCCTGCAGGGTATTCCTAAAGGAAACAATATTTGATGGACTGATTCAGTATTCAGTATCATGAAGTTCAGAAACTTTGTTTAAACTTGACTAATGGAATTTAGAATTACCTATCATTCATATCCAGTCTTCAAATTCGTTTTATTTAGGGTGATCCTGGGAAGACAGGAGAACAAGGATCCCCTGGAGCTCCAGGGACACGAGTGAGTTCTGTTGCATAGCTTATTTTGGACCAGTTTCTTTTTCTTTTTTTTTTTTTAAAGCTGTTTTTTGACAATATCTATTGGGGGGAAAATGCATTATAAATGAAACCCAACTGAATTAAACACAGAAACACCTCCTGTTGGGAATTCATCATTATTGAACAACATTGCTTGGAGTTCATTCTAGGTTGAGGGTATCTTCAATATGAACGTGACTCATACTTGAATTAAATCAATAGGGATGCAATTAGGAATGGCTTGTGTTGTTACAGAGGTAATGATTGATATATTCTATTTTGAAAGGGACCCAATGGGAAAGATGGAGAGGAGGGGCCTGCAGGGACTCCTGGACCTCCAGTAAGTGTTTTTAACTGACCATTAGCATCTCCCTAAAACACACACAGGATCCTTTTTTTTTTTTTTTTTTTTTTAATAAACAGTAAATCAGTTCATAAGGCTGACTGCACATCAGGAATATTCTTGGCAATACTTCTGTTTTTTATATTTGATTTTGCCTTTTTTCAGGGAGTTGCTGGAAAGAGAGGAGAGCAAGGGCCTCCTGGTCTGACTGGATTCCAGGTATGTGTAAGAAATCTGTACCTATGTGTGTGTTCATTCCAGGAAAGCCTTATCTGATAAACTACACAGCTAGCCTCAAATTCCAATTTCTCAATCTTTATATAGATGGTCCTGATGCAGTTCTATAACTAGTTGTATTTCCGCTTCAGGGTTTGCCTGGACCCCCAGGTCCACCTGGAGAGCCAGGAAAACCAGGCGATGAGGTGAGTGCTTCATTTTGGGAACAACACTAACTGGTACCTCCACTCCTCTTTCTGTACCTTGCTGTTTATCTTAGAGTGTTCTTACTGCAGAGGAAATGGTTTTGTACATTTAACAACTTAAGCAAAGTTTGTGTCACTTATGTTGTGGTATTTAAATGTCTTTTTTTATGACACTCAGGGTATCAATGGTGAAGCTGGTGCTGTTGGCCAGGCTGGTCCTAGGGTAAGCTAAGCCCTTTAGTTGCGTAATTTCAGCTAAGGTGTTAGTCCAGCTGCTGTTTCAAAAGCATTTCCGCTTTTGTTAAATAATATGGCTTCGTATGACAGAAAAAGAACAGAACAGACCCATAAGGAAAATGTACAAACTGGTCTTTTAAATTGTGTATGTTGCTTTTGGACGTTACTTTTGTTGTGTCTGGTTTATTTTGGCAAATACATTCCTCCTTTCTTGTAGGGTGAGCGTGGAACTCCGGGTGAAAGAGGGGAACTGGGACCTGTTGGACTTCAAGGCCCCAAGGGAAGCCCAGGAACTCCTGGTCCCGATGGGCCCAAGGTTTGTTATTGCACGTGCTTACATTTTCAAAGCTTTTTCTCAATTTCTTCATTTTCCGTTGCGCATTATTCTTCATGTGCGGTTCGGTTTTGAATATCGTGCAGTTAGGAGTGAAAACAGAGCCCTGCCGTGTATTCATTTGATTTAGTATGGTAAGCAGACGGCCATGTGTATTGATTTGTGACTGTTGACCTCCAGGGCAAACCTGGCCCGACTGGAATAGTTGGTGACCCAGGTCCCCCAGGTCTACAGGGAATGCCAGGAGAGAGAGGAATACCCGGTCCTGCTGGTCCAAAAGGAGAAAGTGTAAGTGCTGTGGTTTGCTTTACTAGAAAAAAAAAAGAATTGGAGATGGTAGTTTTAATGAAACACTTATTAAAGTAATGTTAATGACTCCCAGAAGGCTCTTTTTACATTAGAAATATGGCACTAAAACACAAGGTCATTATCACTAGTTACTCTTTGAGAGCTTTGATGTGACTAAAATAGGATGTTATCTAATTACAGATTAAGGCACCAGGATTTGTATATTGACACCATATCAATAAATCTGCCATTTTGTTTGTCTGGTATATGTCATTGCAGTGTATGAAATACGCTGGGAATCCTTGTCCACCTGACTTATATATGTACATATACATATACATGCACACACACACACACATGTATATATATATATATATAGAGAGAGAGAGAGAGAGAGAGAGAGATTAACCGACATGCTTCTATCCATCCTAAAATGTCTCTCTGATTCAGGGTTCAATCGGTGAGAAAGGAGCAGAGGGAACCGCTGGCAATGATGGAGCAAGAGTGAGTGGCACACATCATCTAACCCTCTTCCAAAAGGCTGCCATGGCCCAAGAGTTCAAAATGCTGTGAAAATTTTGAAATACATGCGTATTAAACTTGCGTATAAATGCGTATAAAAATTCTCTCTCTCTCTCTCTCATATAAAGGGTCTTCCTGGTCCTGTTGGACCTCCAGGACCTGCTGGACCTAGTGGTGAGAAGGTAAGAACATCCTCTTTTTTCTGCTTTCTGAAATCTAGACCTTCTCATACTTCTTAAAAGACAACTTTCTTCAGCAGAATATTTCCATGATCGTTATTAAAGGTTAAAGTCTCACCCATACCTCCCTGACATATAGTGGTGCCAAATATGTCTTACTGCATTTGTCCTGAAGCCTACACTAAATAACTGTTTCACACCTAACTGAATGTGCTCTTTTGGCTTATTTTTATTTTAGGGAGAGTCTGGCCCCCGAGGGCCCCCTGGCCCTCCAGGATCCAGAGCGATGGCTGTGAGTAAAACTAAATGAACATTTCGTCGTTCTCAAACCTGTTAAGTCTACTTTACAGAAATTCTGAAACGTGGATAAAGTCAAAAAAGTTATCGACACACATGAATATGGATAATTTTTTTTTTTTTTGGACACCCAATGAAATGATTAACTAAGCTGCACCTGTTCTTTTGTTTACTTTTAGGGTTCTCCTGGTGAGCCTGGTCCAACTGGTTCTGTAGGGTTTGCAGGACCACCGGTGAGTTTGTCTACCCATCCGTCCATAGATCCATTTTACCCCTCCATACAGTGATACTGTTCTTTTCTGCTCTTTAAATACCAGTTGCTTTGAAGAACATTTAACTAAAGGTTGTAGTGACTCCTCTGGTAGGGTCCTGATGGTCAACCCGGTGTCCAAGGTGAGACAGGAGAGCCTGGACCGAAAGGAGAAGCAGGGTCTCCAGGCCCCCAGGGAATGGCTGGAAAACCTGGCCCTCAGGTAAATGCTCGATTCAGAGGGGTATTCAGATCATCGGTCCGATCAAAATTTTCACAAGCTCTTTTGTGTTCCAAGTCTTACGTTCGGAATAAATGAACATTTGAGATGTGGCTAATTCGTGCTGATATTTCCCAGGGTGTTGGTGGTGTTACAGGACTGAAGGGAGGCAGAGGAACCCAAGGAGCTGCTGTAAGTCTGACTGGGGGATAAGGCTGGCTCTTGGCTGTTTCTTCTTTTATCATCAGAAGTTGGGGTTTTTTTTTCACAGTAGGAACATACAGGAAACGGTAAAAAAAAAAAGAAAAAAAGAAAAAAGAAGGACAACAGAAAATTAAAACAAACAAAAGATGTTGTGTTCAAGTCTGAAGTAGGTCAAAAGTACAATCCATTGCCTTCGACAAGAGGACTCATTACATCTCAGCCCTACATTTCATGCTGCATAAAAGTCTATTATGTGTGTGATGAAAAGGATTTCCAGGCCACAGTAGTTGAGGGTTGGGCTTTGTTGAGACTCTCTGTCGTACATTCAAGATTTACTATTTTCAGTAGGTAGAAGAAGAAGAAGTAGAAGAAGCAGAAGAAGGTTATGTATTCAAAATGACTGCGTACAGATGCTAGGTGTTATCCTAAAAATGTTTTCTTAACAGAGGTAAAAAATCAAATTGGCTAAAACAAAACTGACGTGACTCCAAAAACTTCATTCCCAAAACATGGGAAGAAATGTTCCAGGAGAGGTAGTGTTACAAATGTGTTAGTTAAAAAGTGGGTTGCAATCTCATCTGGAATCTTTTATATGGTGTAGTGTATGTTCTTTGGATAACTTTAAAATGAATGAATTGATGGTGCAATTTTTTTATTTTTTTTTTAAGATTGAGCCATATGGTATGGATTTTAATTCAAAGCCCGTAACTCTCAATTCCATAGTGACACAGCTTGAAGAGGTTTTTTGACATATTCCATTAGTTTGTAATAAATCTTAGAAACAGAACTTTGAGAGGTTATGCCACAGGTTTGATCCAATCTAACAGTGAGATGGTAGAAAGAGGCCCAAGGAAGTTCATATCTTTTAAAACGGTTCTTAATTGTAAATCCACAAAGTAAGAGGATGCTGGCAGAGGAAACCTAACTTTTAGACATTTAAACAAAGACAGCCCAACACTATCAAAAGGGTCACCGCAAGTATGTATACCCAGTAAAAGGCAGAGAGGGCTGAATCAATCGTTGATTACCACATAACAGGTTGAAGTTATGCCACAGGGGAACACAGTGGCAGAATTTAATGGGCTCTCCTACTAATCTTTCATTCTGCCTTCAAAGTTTTAGGGAATCTGCAATAACGTAGTCAGTTCATTGTTAAAGCTTCTCTATCCTATGCATTAAAATAAAATACAATACATTTTGAAATCTATGTGGTTCCATTATTGATCATTTGATTGGCTTCCATAGGAATTTGGGGACTTTGAACTGTTTCTGTAATGCAAATTAATTTAATTCTCATTGCTGTATCCATAGGGCCCCAGTGGTTTCCCAGGATCTCCAGGAGGAGTTGGCCCACCAGGCTCAGCTGTGAGTTTTTTGCTCAACAATATCTGTTAGCGTCTCAGTACAGAGCTGTTTTCCCATCCTTAGTGATTTCACACTGACAAAATGAAATACAGAGGGCTTTAAAATGGAAAATGTAGGTCATCATTGTGTGATTTGCAATTCTTATGGACAACATATAAAATGTGTAAGAAAACATTGCTAAAACTATTTTTAAAAATGCTTGAAGACTGCTATCCTCCACCATTTATGAGTTTTTTTTAATAGAGTTGCCAGCTACTCTGTATCAGCAGCTAAGATGTAAGTGTTGTTATTTGTCAGGGTCCAGTTGGGGAACAGGGAGCAATTGGCCTCCCAGGAAAGGAAGGTCCACCTGGGCTTAGAGGTGAAAATGGAGCTCCTGGTCGTCCTGGAGAGCGTGGACCTCCTGGGCCCGCCGGTAACCCTGGTGACAAAGGAGACCCCGGTGAAGATGGACCACCGGTAGACATCTCATTTTAAGTGACTCTGAAGTCACTTAATCATAATTCATAAGATGCCAATCGTGATTCAGAGAATTTTGTTTTCTCGTGATCCCTTTAATCCTCTTAGGGTCCAGACGGACCGCCTGGACCTGCAGGAACACCAGGACAGAGGGGTTTGGTGGGACTTCCAGGAATGAGGGGAGAACGTGGAATGATGGGTCTCCCAGGGCCGGCTGTGAGTATTCATCATTCTCTGTGGCACGTTACAAAAAATTTGACTGAACCTAGTCAGTTTTGATATATCAGAGAAAGTGACCTGCATCAAACTGTTACCTATGTCTCATGTTGCAGTCACTCAAATGTAGCATATTCATGCCAGTGTCAAACTTGCTACATAAAAAGAGATGAGATTTAGATGTTTGACGATCACGTCTTCACTGATTAGATCAAACATATTCTCACAAACTCCATCCTTTGATGGGCTGTGGATGATAGTCTTTCTGAGAAAGTGGACCAATAAAGTAGACTTAACATTGATATTCAAATGGACAATTGCAAGGCACATAATAAGTGTTCTGGACATCTGTGTGACTGATCTCAGTGTACAGCATCTGCTTGTTCAAAGAGCCGGCTACCCTTTGAAGCATACCGTGATTACTACATTGATGTTTCTCCTTTGTATTGCGAGACAAAAAAAAATCATAAACAGGCCTTTAAAACCAAAACTGTTGCTACTGCTCCATCTGATTCCCTCATATAATTTGCATTATACCATGGCTCTGAGAGATTCCCTCATTTTACCCAGGGCGCACCAGGAAAGGCAGGCACTACAGGAACTCAAGGAGCTAAAGGTCCACCGGGCCCAGTTGGTTTGCCAGGAGCATCTGGACCTCGAGGTGAAGCTGGACCAGAGGTATGATTCCCAGCCTCCTGTTTACATCTGCCGGACTGAAACAATGAGAACTTTATTGAATTTTGTCGATGGATTCCATTAAAGGAAATATCCATTTTGTTCTTTTTCTAGGGTCTGCCTGGAGCTGATGGAATTTCGGGACAGGATGGGATCATTGGAGCCAGAGTAAGAGCAAAGATGACAATAGCATTCAGTCAAATCCTATAATATTGATTTTCAAATGTACCCTGAAAATCCATTCCAGTGAATATAAACTGGGGAACATGAAATTTAAAGTACTGCTCCAAAGTAATGTATCTCTTCCCCTGATGTTTGTTACTGTTTCATTTTATGGCTTGTATTTTCATAACCATTTCATAACTGCACAACAGCCCAATTGCAGTCCACTAATAGGAATTAATTTCCAAGTCTTCAGTAAGCTCTAAAAAAAGAATATGGCACTAAGTTTGTTGCTGGTTTCTGCCAATGTTTAGGGTGACAGGGGAGACCCAGGCCCTGAAGGTCTTGCTGGTACTCAAGGAGCTCCAGGCCCCCCAGGACCAGTGGGAACTCCAGGAGGTCCAGGAGAGAGAGGTGAACAGGTGAATTATCACGAATGCATATATTATCAACTACAGAAGTCTGTTATACAAGCCACATATATGGGTACTTGCATATGGTATATAGTCATCGTATTACAATGGAGTAACAGCCTCATATTAATTACTTTCAGCCTCATATGAATTACTTTCTTTCTTTTTTTTTTTTTTTGGTAACCATTCAGCCATGTTTGTGATTAGATTATCAATCACAAATTGAGTAATGGATGAGTTACCTTCCGCTAAATTCATCTTTTAGTGTGTCTCTGTTGGGTCTAGGCTGAACAGATGTTTGTGTTGACAGGGTTCAAGAGGCCCTCCCGGACCAGCTGGACCAGCAGGAATCCGAGGGAAAAAAGTAAGATAACGCGTCAAAAGCGGACCATTTCCCATCATAGCTGAATTCTGGAAATACGTCACCAAATGCTGTCTGAGTTTGTTGGTGATAATCTCAAGTTGGATCTATGCCTCTATTTATTAAATGATGACTCTTCATTTCAGCTTACTCTACATGACAAACACTTGGCACTAGCTGGCTTTACAGCTGCCAAAAAACCCATTCTCCAATTTTAGTTTAAACCAGACATCAACTTAGAAGGTTCCTGGATTGGGTCCTTACAGAGGATTGCTATGTCAGTAGAAAGCACTGCTAAATTAAACAAAGCAAATATATCCACTAGTGAATAATGACAGGGACTCTCTGCAGCTATTAAGAGTTTTGAGTCGTTCTCTGCGAACACTGACATCTGCCATTTGACTGATTGACTGATTAACTGATTGACTGATTGACTGATTGATTGATTGACTGACTGACTGACTGACTGACCAATTGATTGATTGATTGATTGATTGATTGATTGATTGGTATCCTCAAACATCCCCATACACTTAGTGTATTTATCATGTATCCTTGGCATGTATGTGTCCTTGTATCAGTTATTTACAAAACAACAAGGTGAAATTTAAAAAGAAATGTCTTTTAAAATGCGATTTGCTATAATACAGGAGACTGCAAAACCTAATTTGGATAAATGTCTTCATTTTGGATAGAGGATAAAGGTATGTAATTGATTTCAGGGACCTCAAGGACCATTAGGAGACAAAGGAGAAAGAGGAGATAGTGGGGAGAGGGGCCAGAAAGGTCATAGAGGTTTTACTGGACTTCATGGCTTGCCAGGATCATCTGTGAGTACAATCTAATCATACATAAAATTTTGTGTTTGTTCAACAACAATATGTACAATACTGTAGGCAAAGCACATGAATGACACGTTTTGCCAAAACTTGAGTAACAGCTAAAATTGGCTTGGCATCTAGTATGTGTTTTGTTTTGTGACAAACTGTCTAGGTTTGAATATGCTCTGTTTCAGTGAAAATGTCCACAACCATCTACCTAAAATATATTTGACTGGACAAGGAAAACAGTCAAAAGCCATTTCTCACACGTTCACATTTTGCATAATCAGTGTTGTCTATTTAAGGCAGAATGTCATCTCATCCACTGTAAATGGCCTCTTTTAAACTCAGGGTGCCACGGGAGATGATGGACGGCCGGGCATTGTTGGACCAAGCGGTCAAAGAGTAAGTACCTCATAGTCACCGACCTGACAGCAAAAGGTTCAGAGTCAGCCCACAAGAACAAGCATGAACACGTAGAACTGAAACTGATGTACACTATGCCACCATTATTGTTAGGGACCCCCTGGTCCTGTTGGACCCCCAGGAAAGGAGGGTGAAACAGGGCAACCTGGAGCCATGGGACCTCCTGGACCAAGAGGAACTCCTGGTGACACTGGACCAGAGGTGAGGCTTGTATTCTAGACACATTGTCTGTTTTTATGTTTCGACACTGTATTCCACCACATTCTGCTTAAGCATGCATTGTTATGTTCCAACGTAACTGCCGAAGTACAAACCCAGTGTGCAGAACGATACCAGAAGTGTCTTTAAAAACCGTTAATTTAACCATTGCAGTAAAACCCTCACTTTTTTGCCATTGTATAGGGGCCACCTGGAGAACCTGGACCTCCTGGGCCTCCCGGCTCACCTGGCCCGCCCACAGCTGCCGTGGATGACATCATGGGCGCTGCGTTAGACTATGACGATGAAGGAGCTCCAGAATACGAACTGGAACTCCCAGCCCCTCTTCTGCCTGAATTCAACAAGGATGAGGCGAGACCCAACAACAACTCAGAGGTGTTGCGTGCGGGAAGCAGTATCCATGCCTCTCTGAAGGCGCTCGGTAGCCAACTGGACAGCATGCGAAGCCCCGATGGCAGCCGCGAGCATCCGGCCAGGACCTGCGATGACTTGAAACAGTGCTACCCGCTGAAGAAGAGCGGTGAGAAGAATCCATTTAAACCAGTTAAAGAATCCATTTAAACCAGTGTTTTTTCAATCCTGCTCCTGGGCGACCCTTGCTATGCGTGTCTTCTGTCTATTATTGCTCCGAACACACCTGATTAGTGTGATTAACACGCTCTTGATTAAGTCAGGTGTGCTCAGCCAATCAAAAGTGCCACTGATGAGTTCAGCCAGGTAGGTAGAGCAGGGAAAGATGAAAGGAGGTGATTTAAACATTACGCATTAGACTAACAAGACAGTGACTCAAGAGAGGATAAGATTCTTTAACAGGCTCTGAGAGGACTGCTCTGAGAAACTCAATATTGAGAATGGTCAATGTGTCTGTGCCAAGACAGCATTTGTTCAAGTAGATGACAGTGAACCCCACAAGCATTTTAGGGCAGAAAATAAGGATGATATTGGTCACATTGACAGAATTTTGTTTGATGTACAAATGCTTTTTTTAATGTGTAATAGGTGAGTACTGGGTCGATCCAAATGAGGGTAGTCCAAAGGATGCCATTAAAGTGTACTGTAACATGGAGACCGGTGAGACCTGTATACCCGCCAATCCCTCTAGCATCCCGCGCAAGACATGGTGGATCTCTCACTCCAGCCTGCCTAAACCCATATGGTTCGGAGCCACTATGAACAGAGGCACAAAGGTATGTGTCAAACTTGTTGGATGAAAAATGCATTTCACCATGCCACTCTTAAGGTCTCTTGAGATTAAAATGTAAAATGTATAAAACATGTGATAAAGCATGTTTATAGGAAAAAAGAGAGAATTAAGGCGTTGTTTTGATTTCCTACGAGATCTTTCTCCCAGCGATTTGTCATCTTCACAATTACTCCTGTGGGTGCTGTCTTACATTGGCTGGCTCTGCATAACTTAAATACGTTGTTACAAAATTGTAGTTAATTTTACTTGATATAATAGTTCTTTATTTGCTTTGCTTACCTTTTATTTTTATTTATATTTATATGGCAACTCCTTTTAATGGATTTATTTATTTGATTTTTTTGTTCATATGTAAATAATATACCATGTAATCTGTAACACAAACACACCACATATATTTCAGTTTCCAGGCTATGTGATGCATGGGTAAAAGAAGGTCCACCGTCTTTTTTTTTTTTTTCTCTTTTCTTTGCCAGTTCACTTACGGAATCGGTGAAGAGTCTCGGAACGCTGTGGCGACCCAGATGACCTTCATCCGGCTACTGTCCAAAGAGGGTGCGCAGACCATTACGTACCACTGTAAGAACAGCGTGGCCTACAAGGACGAGAAAAACGCAAATCTGAAGAAGGCCGCTGTCCTCAAGGCCGCTGACGGCGCCGAGCTTCGCGCCCACGGAAACAAACAGCTGAAGTACTCCGTAAAAGAGGACAGCTGCTCTGTACGTTGTTTTTTTCCCCCTCTTTTTCTCTCTCTTTTTTTTTTTTTTACATTTTTAATTCTATTTAATGATTTAGTCTCAGATTTGTGTGTCATTTAGGAACATGCTGAGTTCTGATGTAGCCTTATCTGTCAGGTGGAGGTGGGGGGTGGGGGTGTGTGGGCGTCTGAGGTAAAATGTAATCCATTTTAATCTGTTTGATGAATCACTAAATAATACGGTTTTCCACCGGTTTAAAGGATTAACAGAAGATCTAAGGGGGAAAAAAAAAACCCCACCACCACTCCTCTCTGCTAAAAGCAGCGACACTTGATAATATGAGAATATGTTTATACTTCAAATAAGGCATGCGGTACCATTCATCTGAGCAGCAACTTGATCTCGTAGAAGAGAGATGTGTGAGATGTGAATGTTTGGAAAGCACTAGTGTGTAAGCCATACGTATTTGCCATCCAGGTCATGACATGTTTAATTCACTTGATCAAATGAAAAAAGCCGTTAAACTAATTTGTAAAATTCGACATGATGCTTTTTCACAATCGTTTCGACGACCCACTTCAAAAACCTCACGTGACATTTTAAATCACCCGATGCCCGTTTTTAAATGCTTGACATCCATTTTTAAAACCTTGATGTGGAATTTTCGAATACCTGTTGTCAACTTGTTTGTTGTGTCTGAAATCATAAAACTATCATGGTGTGCCTTAGACTTCTAAATTCAGGACATATTTAAATGTGCTTTCATATATATATCCACTCATGAAGAATGAGCGAAACAATTAATCAAACCGAGTTGACAGGAGCTTCTTTTGGAAATAGCATTTTATCATGTGTAAATTTCCCTTTTTTTTGTTCCTTCTGTCCCCACAGAAATCTAACGGCGAGTGGGGTAAGACAGTGTTTGAGTACCGGACACAGAAACCATCCAGACTTCCGATCGTGGACATGGCTCCAATAGATGTGGGTGGTATGGATCAGGAGTTTGGCTTCGACATTGGTCCCGTGTGCTTCTCATAAACGTTAGAATCCAGAGACAGTTTTCTCTGTGGTGGAAAAAAAAAAAAAAACAAAACCCAAAACATCTCAAAACCCTTGAACTATCTGCTGATGTCGTCAGCCTAATGTAACATAGGACATTAGGACTTCAACGCCCCTTTCCAGCAAGGTATTTATTTGGCCTGAATAAGGTTACATAGCACTGTTCAGGAGAATTTTTGTAAGGATATTTAAAGTATGGAGAGCACCGTGAAAAAAAAAAAACAGTTCAAAGAGCCACAACAGTACCGTTTTTTTTTTTTTTTTTTTTAGTTGTATCCCGCAAGTTAATTTCATATGAATTTTCTTTTAAGTTATGATTTATGATCTGTAAACAGTAGAAGTGATGAAACTATGAGCGTGAGAAGAAGTTCAATACGTTTTAAAAAACAGGCCAAGGTGAGGTTTTTAAACCACTTGTTTCATTATTTATGTTGATCATAGATTTTTTTTTTTTGAAGTCTCGCAGTAATTTTATAATTTCAGAGAAATTTCAGGCTCCTGGTTTGGCTCTTCAACTGGAATATAGGTTTTACAGGAATATGTGTTTGTATGTTTGACCCCTGTATAGTCACCCTTCCATTCAAAGCTTAGTGCCATCAGAGAGTGAGACTGTTAACTAGGGAAACTGCGTATGCTTGGCGATTGCTACCTCTGAAGTAATGTTTTGTTTTGTTATCTTTTTTATTGGTGCTGGACCATTTCACAAATGCCTAATTTATGCCTGAACCACATTGGGATTTTCTCAGATATTTGAAACGTACAATCAGAGACCGATTAAATAATGATTGTATAAATTTTTTTGTGGCCATGTTTTGAATGAATGCGTTATGTTTATCTGACAAAATTTTATTCATTGATACAAACTCTATTTTTCAGCTCTCCGCCCCCCCCCAAAAAAAAAAAAAATTTTAAAAAAGTGTTGGCCTGCAACCCATATGACATCTCTGTGTGTATGATTTATACAAAATTAAACATGACTCATTTGCAAAACTTTTCTTAAACACATTTCTGACAAGACCAAATTACTAAGTGTAGGAACTGGTTTTAAGGGAATCAAGTAATATCCTGTAATGAAACATATGTCTTTTTTTTTAGTTTAGATACATAGCACAGAAAGTCATTGTGTAAGTTGAAATTTATTTTTCCAAATTGAATATCAAACACACACATCATACAGAACATTATGGTCATTCTGCACAAACAAACGTATGGTGGTTGACAGGAGCTGACTCTGTTTCTTAAGACGGAGAAAGACTGCTTCTGATTTTAAAAGGTCAGCAGATCAGTAAAATATTCACCGTACTGTATTTCTCGTGAATTACG
Organism: Chanos chanos; assembly: GCF_902362185.1. NCBI lineage: Eukaryota > Metazoa > Chordata > Actinopteri > Gonorynchiformes > Chanidae > Chanos > Chanos chanos. The sequence continues at coordinate 6,156,625 of NC_044502.1, read as the reverse complement.
CAAAAACTACCATTTCAAAATAATATGAGTAAAAAAATATTCAACTCTTGACACTTCCTACAAAGGTGAGTGGTATGTTATGTTATGTAGGTTGGATAAATGATATTCTCTGTGAGGACGTAGATGGAGTTCTGAAACAAGTGTGCAAGATTCTCGTGAAATGAATTACAAATTGAAAAAGTAAAATCTTGTGCAAAACAACGCTAAAGGGAAAGGTGATTTTTACATTTTTTTTTTTTTCATAGCACTGAGTGAGTAATGATTGATCTGTGGTTTTTTTTTTTTTGATATTTACAATAATTTCTGCTTAGCAGCTAGTAACATTAATATTGTCCAATGGGACAACAAGCTTCAAAGTATGAAAACCCACTTTCAGAAACCTTCCTTTAGAAGCCAGTAGCAGATACTTCCATATCTCATGACACTGGGACATTGTGTTGTCTACATTAGGCCTGTCAAGTATGGAAGTGTAAATCAGTGTGTTCTGAAACTTGAAATTTTAAACTTGAATTCAGTTATAAAGTAAAAAAAAAATCCAAATTAAAACAGAACAGAGGACATGAAAACTTTACACAAAATAGAGGTTGACACAAATCACGTATCTGCTATTGGCGTCTTTGGTCTGTCTAAAAATATGTTTTACGCGGTTCCCACCCAATCGCGATCGCATCGCTATAGGACAGCAAAAGGCCATGAAAAAATAGCAGAGAAATTTGTTGCATTTAGTGAAAGTTGTGAATCATGGTAAGACATTTTAAAAACTCACAGCAAATTCACCCCTGATAAATTAACACACAAACACTCACCGTTAATTTAACACAGATGAATTTGCTGTACGTGAGGAGGCAGTTAGTGGAAATGTTTGAAGTTTGGGAGACGGTATGACAATAACCATCTCTGAAGTACAAATATCAGTACAGACAAATCTCTCTCAGTTGATTTCTTTTTGTAAAAAAATATAAATTACCTGTACAGCTTGTAGTTGTGGCATTGATAGTTACCGTCATTGCAAAATGCAAATGGTTATACAAATCTACACCAAACATTCCGAATACACTCCTTTAGAACAATCATCCTATTTACAAAAAAAAAAAAAAAAAAAAGGTTGACATCAACAGCGACTGTCCAGTGGATCGCGGGAAAAAACAGTGCCCTCCAAAGTCAGTCCCATTTTGAACCCCTCCTGTCAAAAAAACCCCCCCAAAACAATTACTCAATCAAATCCAATCAAAACGAACAAATACATCAACAGATAAACAAAACGACTTGCTAAAGGGACGAAACTTCATCAAGAAGGGGAACGCTCAAACAAAGCACTGGGTGTTCACAGCTTACTGTAAATTCTGTGAAATTTGGGTCGTTCACTCAGGGGATTGCAGCGTTCCCTTGCTTAATATTTATACTGAATACATATTTTGAATGTATTTTAGGAGTAATAAAATAACATTGCTAGCGGGTATGCAGCATGCAAACACAGGGCGAGGCTGGCCAACACAGATAAAGTATAAAGTCAAACTCCACCACAGAAAGCACATGAGCAAACCTACAGTATCTGCTGCTCGGAAATGTAGCCTCCTCAAATATTTCTGCGGTAAAAGCACTCGTTTTTTTTTTTTAAATCAAGCCTTCCTGTAAAATGTTGTGCATTAAAAGGTTAAGACGTCTGACAGTTCTCAGGTTAGAATGACACCATTAAAATAAGAGGTGAAGGTGGGGGGGGGTGGGGGGTCAAAAAAATATGAAAGATTTTACAAACCATCTTTGCCTCTGTGAGAAGCATGGAGGTGAGGAGAGAGAGACAAATATCAGCACATACAATGCAAAATTACATGTAAATTTTGCTCAGTAGAGAATTATACGCACATCCACTCTGGCCTGTAGAGACTCTGCAGGTAACTTGGGTTTTGAAAAAACAAATTTAACCCTCAAAAACTACCTTTAAAGATCAAGAAGAGCTTTCGTGATGTTTCCCAAAATATGTAATGTGGTACATTAGCACACACGCCTGTTTGCCATTTGCTATTGCCTCATATCGCTGCTGCTTTGATCTGTTAATAACCACACTCAATCATGTCCTTGGTTTAACACACAAATGAAGTCAATTCATAATGAACTCAGCAGGAAAACAATTCCCTCTGGCCGACATTTGAATAACAAATATTCAGCGACTATTCCAAATATGTCACAATGTTCAAACTGCACAGGCACCACGCTCTCGTGTGGCACAGAGGGATTTGACTCTTTATGCTGTGAAAGTACATTTTTAATAAACATTCGCTTGAACAATTAGAACCTGTACAAGAGCTGCCAGTACTTACAGAATGTTTTCTGCCTGACAGCATTACTACTACTTATGACCTGACATGCAATATCAGAGGTTCCAGTAACAGATTAGACTCAGTATGACATTATGGTTACCATACAGCGTTTTACAACTATCGCGTATTATACAGCACACATACAGTTGTGAAATATTACATTCGTTTTTGTAATAAGATGTTCATTGATGTTAGTTATGGATGTTATCGTTGATACTGAGATCAATCGAGATTATTAATTATTAACCAAACCATTCAAGCCTCCAAGAAAACCGTGTCTTCGTGAACTAACCTGCATCTCGTCGAGTTTAGCCTGAATGTCTGAAGGAAGGTCTGCAGGTCCGCTAATAAAGGGATCAAACGGCTCGGCCCCGAAAAGATCTCTGCCTGCAGGGGAGGGGCAAGACAGGGCCCTGTTCAGTAATCATTAACAAGAAAAAAAAAAAACCTCTGCATGCCGATATAGAAGCTAAAACGTGTCATCGCCCACGGGGTCACTCGCAGTATTTTAGCATTTGAACATGGAACTGTTTAATTATGTTTTCAATTGGTTTGAAAGGACTGGCAGAATGTTGTACTCCACATGCATAGATACAGCACGTGTCGCCGTGGAGTTAGGGTTAGGAAAACATTTCTGGGGCTTTTGGGGTTTTTTTTCGTGACATTCCTGGAATATTCCGAAAGCGTTCCAAGACCGCAGCTTTACCAGGCCACAGCGAACCCACCTTTTTCTTTGGGTTTTTTGGCGTCGGGAGATGTGCCGTTGCTGGATGGTACTGTCGCGAGGGGAGATGCAGAGGAGAAGGGAACCATGTCGAATATGTCAGTAGAGGGCGCTCTTGCAGGGATGCTCCCAGCCTTAAAGAGATGGACCGCAAACAAGCAATTGAGTCGCGGGTCATTCTGTGAGACCGATGGTGATTTTCACAGCTGGATAAATATAGACCTGTTTGTGCACGTGTATGGCCTAGGATCATCTAACCTATCTTTAAACAGCCTTTGCGACCTGCACTGCATTGGGCCAGTTACATTCAGGCGCTATGGCAGTGATGAATGAGTCAAGAATAGATAAGGAATTACTGAGGCAACTCAAGTGTCCCGTAGTCAATCCAATGGTCCACCGGTTACAGATTGACTGCTTTGAGTCACCACGAATAAGTGTTTATCTTTGTAGTTTTTTCGGTGGGATTGACAAGTTTATTGAATTGCTGTCCACAAGCTAAATTGACCATGTGTGTTGCACATGGAAACAGCGATAAACATTAACACAAAAAGCGAAAAACGTGATAAACACTTGAGCTTGGTTGGCATATCATGCAATGAATTCCATATCAAAGCATACTAATCATCATGAACTGTCATATGAGTCAGTCCTTAATTACGAAAGTTATTTCTCATCCTTGCCACTCTCTGCAAATGAAGAGGATCAGACAGTCAGACGTTCACATAATTTATCCAATCAATCAAATAAAAGCAAGAGAACACACTAAATAATGTTTTGGACTGATAAACTGTACTGTACTGATACACTGTCAGTCAAACAGCGTCAGTGGGAACAGAGGCGGTGTTTACACGAGGTCGTGGTACACTGTAGCCGTTGGATGGCTTTGATTGGATGGGTTTAGAGGGAGGAGGAGTAAGAAGGCCTGCCGATTGGCTGGAATCGGGCGAGCTGACAGGAGTGAGAGTGACAGAGGAGATCTCTAAGCAGGAAAGCGAGCTGAAGTCACCACACCAGAACAGAGCAGAGGGTCTCTGCAACATGTAGGTCTCGTTAGATGTGTTTAAATGAAGAAGCTGAGAGGAAAGCAAAGAGAAAAAGAGGGAGGTTAGACTAGGAAAAAGAGAAAAAGGTGTGTGTGTGTGTGTGAGTGTGTGTGTGAGTGTGTGTGTGTGTGTGTGTGTGTGTGTGTGTGAGTGTGTGACAGAGAGTGAGAGAGAGAGAGAGAGAGAGAGAGAGAGAAGAGGTAGACTGGGAAATAAAGAGAGCGTGTTTATTGAAGTGTTTATTGTAGTGTTTATTGAAGTGAGAAAGGCTTTGATAGAGGAAAAAGTATAAAAAAAAAAAAATAGGATAAGAATATGTTCCCAAAGATGATATTATCCGTCTTAAAATTCAGATTATCTAACTCACCGGCGAAACTTGGGCATTCATCAGTTGATCCTCCAGGTTCTGAAGCTGCTTTTTCAACTTTGAATTTTCCATCTCCAAATCTTGAATCTGAAACGAACCAAAATATAAAAGATACACTCACACCGAATTTGAATATCTTGCATACAGGCATTATAATACAGTGCACGTGTCTTTAAAACAACTCCTTTTCTTTCCGGCCGAGTGCATTTAACCTGCATCAAACATCAAAAGAAAAAAAGAAACATGTCTTGGTATGAATTACTATAACTCTCTCACCGCGCATAACACAAGTCCTGTACAAACGACAACTTTCAGAACATCACTATTGCAAGGTTTTTTTGTTTGTTTGTCTTTTTCTGTTGCATGAGACACATTGAGAAAATCTTACTCTTTTCTGCAAGTTTCCAATTTGTTTTCTTGTCTCGACATCCTTTCCACCAGACTCCAAAAACTTCTTGTACGCCAAGTCAAAGGCCTGTCCGATGGCCAAGGTAATTTCCTCTGCCTGGAATCAATAAAGTCATTTATTGTAATTGCGGATGGGTGATGCCGGAGCCCTGGGCTTTTTTTTTTTTTTTTTTTCAATGAGCTTGGTCCACCTGCTACCATAGTCACGCTTCCATCTGCGACTTACACATTTTTCGCTGTCAAACACGTAGCATATGTGTTTCTTGGATTCGGGATCTGTGCAGATGAAGGTGAATATCCGTTTGTCTGTCTTGTCGTCGGCGCAGAAAGACATTCTGTGGAGTTGGCAGTTGTGCTGCATTTCCTGAAACAATTGCATGAGACACGGTGGAAATATTAACTTGACTGGACCCAAACATTCAGTATCTTTTCAATGTGGATAGCACATGTTGTATTCATAAGAACGCCAAGAAGTATATTCTGCACTACGTGAGAAAGGTCCTGGTACTTTTTCCAGCTCAGCTGCAATCACTTCTGTGCTTTCAACACACTTTAAGGAAAGAAAATTCTAGAGGAAATTCTAACTCTTATCACAGGAGTTTCAAAGCTGCAGAAAGAAGCTAATTTGACGCAGACGATTAACATTTCATTAACATGAACTGCAGAAAAATGAGTAATTGAGAACCATGCAACACTCACTTTTGTTTTCGGATCTAAGATCTTGATGCCATAAATGGAGATTTGTAACTCCACTTTAGGAATTTTCTGGCCCTCCGATTTCTTTATATGCCTCTGGAACTGAAAAGAAAAGGATCAGAGCGGCATTTTTATTTGAAACAATCTTTGAAGACCACAAGGGAGGAATACGAAACCAAACGACTTAAATGTCAAACTAGTGAAAGCCTGACCAGTGAATGGCGCTGCAATGAAAAAATAAATAAATAAATAAATACAAATAAAAAAACCTCAGAGGCATATTCCTCTGGACTGTCACCAAGGAAACACACATTTCACCCTTGAGTTGATGTAAATAGTGCTGAATGTGATAAAATAATAGAATACCATTACACGCTAAGCTAAGTGAGGCGGAATGATATGTTTTAGTCTCGAAAGTACAGACTTCACCTGTAAGACTTTGTCACTGTCATCTCTCCCTTTCTTTTTAATCAGAAAAACAACATTAAGGAGCGAGTAGAGAGAATCGTGAGGCGTCCGCATGTAAGTGAATCAGAGAGAGGGACGTTTTGCCAAACCCCCGTCCGAGTTAATGTATTACTTGGAAGTGTGTTGAGAGCAGAGGAAGTAAAAAAAATAAATAAATAAAATAAAGTTGCGGTCGTTAAGTTTGAGTGTAGGAAACTCAATTTTAAACAATAAGGATCTCTGACAGCGTTTTCTGTTTCTTTTATGGGGGTAAATTATATGGATAAACAGAACACTGGTCCAGGCCAAATCCACAAACCTCAAAGCCATTCTTTAGTCCTAACTAAAACTACGTCAGTGCAAGGCAATAAGTTATGTTCTGGCAACTTCACAAAACTAGAACTGGACCTCCCATTAAATGAAATTGGAACTGGACTTCTCATTAAATGAAACTGGAAAGTGAAGGTAGTCTATTAAAATTTCTAGTAGATGTGCCCTTAATTAATATGTTTTGGTACTGTTTCCAGTCAATAAAAAGAGCTTGCTAAAATGAAGTAACTGTAGCTAAGCATACGTTTATAGCCCATAAATATTCTCGACAATGCTTCCTGTTGGACGAGGCGTACCTTCAGCTTTCGGACTGCAACCCGAACGACGTCTGTGCCTTTTGGCTGGTCCACTTCTGTGATTCCTAGGAACTAAGCGGGATTCAGGAGGAAAACAAAATCAGGTTTTGCAACGAGAATGTACTGTGAATATCTCAAGCAAATTCCCAGGAGCAATTCTGATTAAAGCAATCAAGCTTTGAGTTTGACAACACAGCCCAACTATTCTGAACCAGTAATTTTATTACGGTTTGTACACAGTTTACTGAGTAGCTTGACCAACAACAGGGTAAGATTATCTAACACTGTCTCCTTATCAAGTCTAGCTGCTCTGTGCAGGTCTGCTAATGGTTACTCTGGGGAATGAACTGCTTTAGACTTGCAAGTTCAAACCCTTAGGTCTTCTTAACATTCATTAAAGTCTATGGCGAGATTTTACCATGAAGCCACCCAGATGAGTTTAAACTGAACCTTACAGAAGGGGAAGGAAACTGCTGACCTCAAAGGTGACGCATAACATAAACAAAGCAAATAAGATAAAATAAAATGAAATGAAATAACTTTGCGTGAATGACGAATATAAATTTCAATCGCCAGCTCTGACTCTTTAAGAGCAAGCTGCCGGCCAGGTATTTTTCTGACGTTAACTATCGCTGAGCGGACGATGATGAATGCACTGAATGATTTGAAAGAGACCAGTGCGCACCGACTGCTCTAAGGTGAGCTTCTAACATCATCCCACCATCCATCATGCTAGGCACTCGCAGGAATGGCACCGTATCTCTTCTAAATTACCACCCCCCCCCTCCCCACCCCAACCCAAACCCTCAATCACCCCCATCTCAGCATGTACGGCATTCACTGCAGGGACAAGCAGATGATGGATTTCTGGCATGTTCACTCATCATATTGTAAGATCTGGCAGTGATTCTGAACCAGAGGGTGTGAGAATTGAGCTTGCGGTGTTAAGTAGGGAGTTTTTGGAGTTTGGCTTTTGTGGAAGCAAAGACAGGGCCAGACGTGTTTTACAGGCCGATTTAAAAGACGTTCAGTTGAGGCAATAATCGGGTAATATGGGAATTTTTTTGGATAATGTAAAGTGACATAATATAAGTGTACACTGGTGGGCCTGACGCTTATTTCCTGGCTAAAGGAGCTGGAAAGTTTGAATAGAGGTGTATTTTGCAAGAACGTTGCAAATCTCTCAGAGAGTCCTGAGAATGGTGGGTCCAGCAAATTCCCACTTTTGCAAAATCCCTCAAACATCGTAATTTTATAAGAACATATCTATTGTCATAAGAATGTTCCCCAATAGCTGAGTTTGATCTGTGAGTGACGGCTCCATAATTATTCTCATTATATTGTCTCCGTTCTGATACATAAATGTGTATTGTACGCACATCTAGACATACAGAGTTCCCTCCCAAATACAGTTTCTCTTCACTTTTCTCATGAAACGGTGACAACGCATATTTACCTTGACAACGACCCGTCTTCTTACTACTTATTTTAACGAAATTGTTTAAAACCAGGTCTGCCACGGCAAGAATTACCACGGAGCCGCAGCGCAGGGCATGAAGAATCAGATATCAGTTTTACCTTTGCATTATACACGAGGTAATGGTTCACAAGTGCTTCAGTCGCATGAATGTTTGGTTTGTCTGGAAAGAGAAAAAATTGAGTTAGAGCAATCAATAGGCACCCCGGGCCTCCAGCGGTAAACAGAGCAGCGTAATATTGTTAAGTGACCTTGATGAATTTTTGAGGACTACATTTAAAGCCACCCTGAAAATATCAAGTGGAAAAAAAAAAAAGAAAAGAATAACAAGCATGCGGTAGTCTTTTTGCATCCAAGTGGGACCACAGTGGAACCACATTCACTGCATTTTTCACACTCTTATGCTAACTTCTAACATCAGGTGAGGTTGTAAAATTTAAGAAAAGTCACACTCTTAGCAACTTTGACCCTGAACACACAAAGTTCAATTTGGTTTTTTTGTTGCTTTTTCATTTGTAACTGACCCTGCAACTCTCACAACAGATGCACTTTTTTTATTGAACAAAAATGAATGTGCATCTCAGACCCTGGATAAATAAATTATGTTTTATTGTTTTACACCATTGCCAGTTTGAATGTTGATGAATGACTCTGGTGTATTTCTGTCTTCTCCTCGGCCATGGTGGAGGGGTGAAATTGAACGTTGATGAATGAGCTGGAGGTGTCTCCATGGTCAACGCGCTGACAGGTTTTTCGCCCTGAGTCAGCAGGACACAGCTTAAGTATGAGAGAGGGAGCAAGTGAGAGAGAGAGAGAGAGAGAGAGAGAGAGAGGGAGAGAGAGAGAGAATGTGCACCCTCAGAGCCAGAGAAGCTCTGTTAAGAAAAAAAAAAAGCAAGCTCACCTCACTGCAAAATGAAGAAGTGCTCGGTTGACACAAAGAGCGATCGGGCAACAGAGGGCAGACAGTTTTTCTGCCGCTGTTTATTGACACCCTCATCACAAAAATGCTCGTATAATCCCGTCCCCCAAAAGCTGGCATGACAGCTGTCACTGCCGTTCACATTAGCGGAGGGTTCATCTTCCTAGTGCACTGCGATTAATAACGTAGAACAGAGAGACAGGCTGGCAGTTCTGCTCAACTGCATTAAAGTGCCTGGAAACTGCCAGAGTAGTGAAACAAAAAAAGGGCCTGAAAACTGGAGGGCAGCTAAGGGATAGAAAGTTAACGCACTTGAACCATCTGAATCCAAACTGATGTAACACTGGCATTATGTTGTTATAGCGGGTGTCATGAGAAGTGACAACGACTAATCCCAGGATACGATATCGCGCTTGAAACATCTCACATCCGATACGGTATTGAAATTATGAATGAAATTGAATTAGTCTTTGTTTCTGCGCTGGGCAGAAATGCCTTCGTCATGACTTTTTTTTTATGATGCCTGTTGTGATATCGATGCTGCATTCCAAGTCGCTGTTAAGATAACCCGAAAAACACATCTGATTTAATTACCGATCAATATCGGTAACAGGATAACATCGGTAAGAAGAAACGAGATAACTCATGAGCTGCTTTCAGGGACTTCCAGGAATGCTAGGTGCAAAAAAACCCCAAAAAACCCCCCCAAAAAAACCACATTTCTGCAAAAATCATTTAAATATCAGCATCGTAACTTTATCAGAACGTATACACTATCGTGATGAAGGACGAAGGGCTACATGTAGGATTGCGTCTTTGCAATCTGCAGTCGCATGGGACGTGTGTTCTATTTTAAACCCGAGCCTTAGCATCCCCGGCCCCCCCTGCTGCGCCCGCACAGAAAAAGGTTACAGCACTGTAAGGCTTTCCCTCCTCTCTGCAGGATCGGGAAGAAAAAGATCGTGCCAAAGAGATGACCTTCATCAATTGTCAAAGAAAAATACCCCTAATCGCAGGTGACATCATTGCACACGGTCAAGCTTTTAAAAAAACGGAGTCAGAAATAAGCAGAGGATCGCCGAGGACATGTGACATTGGGCACTCTCTCAAAAAAAAAAAGGGCTTGACTACTCACATGAACTTCTCACGTTAACGGTGCACGACTTTTTATATTCTGCAGTCGCACAACTTTCGGGACTGAAGTTGGTTTAGGGCGACTCTTTTTAGACACTGATCGGATCGAAAACGTTTTATTTTATTTCAACGTTCATTTAAAACTTTAGGTACTGTGAAGTGTCGACAATCAGAGTTTTGTACGTTAGAAACAGCAGCACCCACTGCAAATCTCCTGGACTTCACTGTTCTCTTCTGTTCTCTTCTGTAATCTGCTCTGCTCTAATGCTGGATATTATGTGTGGTGCTGTGTCTGTGAAGGCTTTCATCCATTGTTGAATCGCTGCTAACCATGGATGAGGTCCACACGCAACAGCACGATGAAGCAAGAAAATGGCAAATTTTGACTGCGCTCTGATTAGATTTTTCTCCCCTCTTCTCTGCGGCTCAGGGCAAGGGATTCCATACCTCGTTTTTTAATATGCACGCTAAGTTTGGTGCTCTCAGTATCTAGTTTTCCAGTTGAGCAATCCTAATTAACATCAACGTCACAAATAGAGCAAATTTAAAGATAGATTTGATTCACTTCATGGTAATATGCCACACTCATTTTGTGCAGGGGGGAGTGTGTTCGTCTCGTGTCATTACCAACCCTACGGATGTTAAAAAGCTGTTAAAAGTTTTTGTTTTTTTTTCAAGTTCAGTCGCTTTTCTGAGAGCTAGACTAATTCCCATCAGGATAATAAGAGTTTATAAATGCGTTTCACACCTAATAAATTGGATTTTGAAAATTTATGAGATGTACAATAAGTTTAGGTTTCAGTGGTAATCAAACCAATTTTCTGACTAATAGGTCGTATACATTAGATGAGTAAGTGTATATTTATTAGACTGACTGACAGTCTGGAGACCTGATGTTTATCATTTTTTTTTGTTTCTTGTTTAATTTATCGTTATTATTAAATAACAATTTTACCTTTAAACAAAGAAGACATTTATGCATCTTTTCTGCTTATTAGATCCTGCAGCAGTTCACAATTCATGCCCTTTTTGCTGAAACTGTTCCTTTAAGATTCCTAAAAAGATCCCCGTCTCCCCACAGAGTAAAATAAATTGCATCAACCTGTACCGCAACATTCGGGGAACGACTCGAATGATCTGCTTTTTAAAACAACGCATGGTGGAGAGAGAGAGAGAGAGAGAGAGAGAGCTTTTGGACTTACACTGTTATCTCTGCCAACGAGCAAAAAATGCCAACAGTGAGCTATGAAATATTCAAAGCCACCTACTGGTATGCCTGCAAGCTGAGATAAACCCCGCCAAAACCATGAGCTGCGACCACAGCAGGGCCAGGGGCAAAACACTGTCACTGTCATTAATAAAACATTAGCCAAGAAGGAGCTTTTTCTTTTTTTTTGCATGAACCTGGCTCTCTATGGACAGTCAAAAAGAGATTTCAGACCACACACCCAACGGAGGCCTCAAGTGGACTGACTGTGTGAGTGAGGAGTCGGAAAATGGAAAAAAAAAAAAAAAAGTCATGCAGGAGAAGCTTGGAAAAGTCGCTGTCATGGGGATACAGGAAGTGGTGACTTCCGTTGAATGTAACAGGCAACGCTGTGATTAAATCTGTTAACAGTCTCTAGTCAGTTTCTCCCTCAGTAAATGAAGTTAAGTTTCAACAAAGTCGACTCGTTGGAAGGAAGGAGAGGACTCTTAAGTTATAACGTTTTGATGTTGCTGTTGTTGTGTGGATGGGAAAATGCCTGTTTTGCTTTTCAAAAGAAAAAGGAAAGAAAAAGAAATCATTTTTTGGGGAGAGAGATTTGAATCCAAGTTTTGCTACAACAGTGGCACCCCTAAGAGAACCAACTACAGTGAGAAACTTCTAGAAATGTGATTATATTGCTTGAAAAGTTTCTCTTTGTCCACAGCTTTCAGACTTAATGAGTTAAATTTCAGATCTCCGAGATGAAATTACAATTCGGCTATGACGCACAATATGAAAATACCAACGTCAAAGTCTAACTGAGACAAACAGAACTTCAGCCAAATTACAGATTTCAAGGCAGCTGAGCAGGCCTTGAATTCTCTGAGCAGAGTCCGTTTTTTGGGGTTTTTTTTTAGTACTGTTCAATAGTTTATTCATGTGACTTTCTTCATTTAAATCCATTGTAAGGCTCAATGAGCCGAGCATGTAGTTTTAACAATGAAGCCAATAAAGGCCAGATCATTCAAGTTAAGCCAGACAACTGATCAATGATTCAAATCAATCAGTCTAACAGCTAATCAGATGCTTAGATGCTGATGAATGCAGGAAACACCATAATGGTGAGATGTAGGTATTCCACAGCCAATAAGGTTGGGCGTAATGAACGAAACAATCCATCATATGCGTTTTTTTTTGTTGTTGTGTTTTTTTAACGTGTCGTTAGGCCATGTTGTAATCCGTAAGACTGCTGGAATTCCAACCAGTTCAGATCAGATCAAGAAATTCCAAGTTTGTAAAGTCGTGTGAAGCAGAGCAGAGAATGTCCTTATCTGAACTCTCACCCCTTTTCCTGTTAAAGGCGCGATTCATCCTGTAGAGCCTGACAGCAGAGGGATGGATGAAGTTGACTGCCCGACAATCTTTCTGAAAGAAAGAAAGAAAGAAAGAAAGAAAGAAAGAAAGGTAAATGACGACGTTACATTTAGCCTAGCGATGATGAGCTTCGTTAGCAGCGTCAATCAAAAGAAGTTTAGCCTTACAGCTGTGACACAGATTAAAGCACATTTCCATTCGAACATGAACATAAAGCGTCGAAGCCAAACGCTGCAAAGTAATTTCCTTTAAAGCTTATTTATAACTATTATCTCAGTCAGTGCTCAGGTTGGAGCCTGATATTGACAGCCTACAAACAAGGCAAGTGCGTGATGCAAATCTTGGCTCGGCGCCGCAGCCTAACAATGGCTCTTTGTTTTAAGTATACTTTCAGCCAATTATGCAGGCTGAGAACAGCAACGACAGCAGAACCAACGAACAACCCGCTCTAATGTGTAGCCCGCCACAGAGCGCGGTGCCATGAACAAGCGACTGTAAAAAGGTACGCGCTTCGGGAGCATTCCGGGTGGGGGGGGGGGGTGCGGGGGTCACACCATGTTTATGAGTCACTCTGTGAGCTCAGCGACATGTGAGGGTATCAAGTCAAGTGGTTTCATGAAATGCAGCGAATGCTTCCTGGCATTTGTTGACGCGCGCGTGTCCCTGACACACTGTGCAGAGGCAACAGCCTCTTTTCCCTGTCACGGCTCAATAAAGTCAAAGCTCCGAGCGCCTCACTAAACCTCACTCAAATAAGACATGCCGCGGGGCGAGCTGCATACGTTCCAGAACATTTTATCTCAGCGTGTCACTTACGAAGCGAAAGCGCTGGTTGACGGGCGTCTGTGTGTGTGTGTGTGTGTGTGTGGGGGGGGGGGGGGGGGGGGGGATTACTGTGAAAGCGAGTGAATTTGAGAGGGTGATTCGGCAGTTAACAACTTTAGGAAATTTGAAATGACAATACCTTAAAAGAGACCATAACAAAAGCACTACCCATGAGGAATTAATATATATAGTGTGTAGACTGTAAAATTATATGTAGGCTTAATACTTAAGCTGTCAGGAAGGGATTGTTACAATGCCATGTAGATTATTGAATTTGGTTTGAATTCAGTTCACTGAACACAAGCCTCTTTATAGGTGCCCTAATGCGTTTATCACTATGGCAACAAAGCAACGGAGAAGGCAACTAAGACCAGACGTTACCTCTCACGGCGAGATTCACCGGGTGTGTCTTGACCGCCGAGCTAATTGGAAACATTTTGCTCGTCATCCATTCAAGCTCTGCAGACGCTATGTCTCTTTAAACTATGACCGAGTGTGGAAATGGAAGGGTGTTGGTTGCGTAGACCAGCATTGCTCCTACTCAAACACTTTAAAAAGAGATGAAAAATATGTTTGTTCAGGCGTGCTCTGTCTACAGCAAAAATTTACGGTTATGAGTTGACGCACTTGAGGAAGCTGACACGCTTGAAAAGTTTGTTTGTACATTTTCAAAATGATAAGAAATGGCTTGCTTCCAAAAATAAAGGGGTAATATTGCGGGGTTTCATATTAAACATTTTTATCGACTTTCATCCACAGAGGAAGTCAGAAGTCATAACCGAATTCTTCAAATGAATAATCTTCTGTTCCCTCTCACATTTGCATGCCTCAGAGGTGCAAATGTGGACCATATCATTTGGGATAATGGCTTTTTTTTTTTTTTAAAGAGAGCAATACATTTCAAATATTGGTAATGTGTAAAACAAACAAAACAAAATAAACTTTCCGAACCATCAAGCCACCGCTTCGAGAAAAGATATGAGAATTACTCAGCCCCAGCGGAGCCTGATCATCTCAGCTGAAGTGACAAGCCAACAAAAGAGACACCAGCCCCCATAAATTATTCAAAGAAAATCAATGCCATCAGTGAAGAAGAATAACAGTTATTGACAGACTCCAGCACACCCCAGTCCATTTAAGTCCATTAAAATCTACTTTTGTGTCCTGTGGTTATCTATACGTCTACACTTAAGTGTTTCTTAAGCTTTCAGCAAAGGCAAAGAAATACTGTCATCAACAGAATTAGGACATAGTGTGGTTAAATGCATAGGTATTTTAAAGAAGAGGGAAAAAATGGGTTTTTGACAGATGTGGGGGGGGGGGGGAGTAACATTTTATAGATATTTAATTACAATCTGAGGGCAGGAGACACCTTGGTCATCAGATAAATTGAAAACAGTCTGAACAAAGTCATTTAAACTTTTGGGTTGAGTAGAAAAGAGGGCAGCAGCTCCTGCAGGAACCAATCTCATTTGAATCATCTTTCATTACAGGAAACAGATCAGATCAAACTCGGGTGGTAGGAATTTAAATTGCGCAGAAATTTAGAGTGGCACTTCCTGCAGATCAAAGTAGACACACACACACACACACACACAGAGAAAGACCCGCTTGACCTGTGGTAAGCACGTTCTATTTTTCTATTTTTGAAAAAGGGCTTTAAATGCATCACATCTCCTATTCCTTCAATAAATGACCTTCTTGACTCCTGGTTAAAGCAGAGTCTAATAGCGTAGAGCTGCTTCTTACATCAGAGATCCACGCTTGGTGTCACAGCTGTGTCACATTTTCCAACCAGACGTCCAGAGGTGAACAGTCAAATATCCTTAAGTGGATGCATCAGCAAAGGTGACTCTGCCTCTTGGTAGTCACAGGTAAAATTAAAATACACAAATAAAAGATATGACTCATATGTTAATACACTTAAAAAAAAAAAAAGGTTTTAACATCTGAATGAAGAAAGTGCTCTGAGTGCATTGTCTATATGTGTGACTATGTGGGAACACCTATATGGTCATCACTATGTCCCCAAGCGCAACAAGGTTCGGTCAATGGACCTGCAAGGGCCAGTTTCCATGACAAGGATAAAGTGTTGCACCGGACAAAATTGCATTCTCCACTTAAAAAGCAATTTAGTCCTGTGCTAGTCTTAATCCTTGTCTAAGAAACCAGACCTGTTTTTGTTTGTGGCTTTTATTTTTAATTTATTAAGGCAATATATTCTAAATCTAGTCTAATGTACTGTAATTCTATTCCAGTTAAACTAACTGAATGTATAATTGGTTCAGTATGAAACATAATACACAATTAGATACAACAATCAGTCGAGTACAGTTCTTCCTCTTACTGCACCCCCCCCCCCCCCCAACCCCCCCCCCAAAAAACCACACCACCAGCACTCCTATCTCATCACATACAAAACAAAGAGTTATGAGGGAAATGATGATGGATTGCTTATTTAAAAGACTGACAGATATAGTGAAAGCTTCCATAGACTAATGCTGGAATAAGTCACACGAGAGACCATCAAGTATGTGGTGGTGATGTGAGGTGGAGGTGGGGGGTGGGGGAATGGGAAAAGGGGGGGGGGGGGGGGGGGGCGCTTTGGAGACGCAGGCGAATCGTGTCACTCTGAGAGGAAATATGCCTGTTTTTCACTGAGCACACAAGCACTGCACAAAAATCAATGAGGAATTCCATATGAGCAGTCTCTCAGTAAACACTGAGGCTTAATTAATTTCATTTGTCAGTTCACATGCTCCATCACATCTGACACCAAATCTTTATTTATTTATTTTTCAACATCTGTCGAAAAGCAAAGAACTCAGGATTTCCTCTGGTTCTGTGAAAACTCTTAAACTCTTAAAGTAAAAGAAAAGGAAAAAAAACGATGAAGGCCATCCAATAGCTGACTGAAGGCTCCTTTGAAAAGATAGGCTCTTGAATACGAACAGAGCTTATTCATATCATTTCCTCACGCTGAGAACATTTGCACCTTCTGACAGAAAGAAACACATCATGGTGGTTAGTGGATCCCAAAAAGCTGTGTCCAGTCAGTGGCCTATAGGATTGGTTTTCACATAAGACAAAGTGTTTTGCATACACTGACAGCTTTGATAAACTCAACATTAGGTTCTCTGTCCTCAGTCTAGAAAATTAATACAACAATGTGATACCACCCCTCCAAGAACAACCCCAACCCACCAAAGACTTGCCATTATTCCACGATAAGCTATGAAGAGATGCCTGCACAGAACTCTGAGTCAAAGACCTTGTTGTTCCTCTCCGTCATCTGCTATTACACAATATCATCATCATCATCATCATCAATATCATCATCATCATCACCTCTCTTAAAACCTCTGTAAAGCTCAATTCCAGCAAAGCAGTTCTCAGGTTTCTACTTTCAAAGAGCTTTTTGTGTTTCAACCCTGTGTCACTTCTAGCCTCTCACTAGCTATTAGCAGAACAGTTAAATGTATTAAAAACGGAGACCACGAGGTAAGATATGCTCTGCCGTGCATGAAATCTCATTAAACGCCTACTTAAGGAAACTAATTAAGAGATCAGTCAGCGCACAAGATCACCCAGCCCTAAAAATATGAGAGTTTCGATGATGAAGAGCCAAGTGCTTAAGCTACACATATTTAGTATTAAAAAAAAAAAAAAACGAAAACAAAACTGATGAAAATATTTATTCAGATCCCAAAATAATCATTAGCCTACAGGGGACAAATTGCTTACAATTAAAGTGTAAATAACAATGTGAAAAAAATGCCTATAAAATAAAATCTTTGGTGGGTGTCTGCTTTAGTATGAAACTGTCACAGAAATGAGCTGCAACACCAGTAAGAGCGTTTATACTGGTACACAAAGGTACTTTAACACAGGCCAAACTGTGTGACTGGCTATGCTGACTCTGTTTTAGACTTCATATAGCAATCGAAAAGACACATTTAATATTCTCAGTTTGTTTTTGTTTTCTTTTTCTTTTTTTTCTTTCCTTTTGGTAGGCATCTACAATTTAGACAGGGTTGCATTTTTAAGATGTTGGATCTGTCCTTTTCAATATTAAACTAGTATACCTACCTAATGGGCTCTACTGGGGAAACTGTCATTGATCAATGGGTATTCTTGGTGGACTTGGCTTGCGTTCACACAGTGACTTAAATATAACCGCACGGTACTGCTAATGAAGAAGTCACGGGGACCCGACGATTCGGATGTCGCGCCCCGTGTAAACAAATGAGTCGTTGTTCTTTTAAGTCCCGTGTATCGCTTAGCAAACACGTAGCGGCTTTGCCCGTTTTTTTTTTTGTTGTTTTTTTTTTTTCCCCCGACCGCTCTTTGTGGCCGTGGCCCGTGACTCGCAGGACGACAAGACAAAGCACGAGGGAATAATGAAACTGGTCCATAAATCTTAAGGTGGTGATTCTGCACAGCCGTTTAAAGCTTAAATCCGTTTTAATGATGCCGTTCTAATCTTCGGAGCTGCTTCTGCATGATAAGGACTTTCCCCTCATGAAATTCTTTGGCATCCCCAGTCTCCTCTAATGTGCACATATTTTACTGTCAACGGTCCCGTTCGGCGCCTTTTTTATATGTTTGTGGTTTTTTATTGTGTGGGGTTTTTTTTACCCCCCCTCCCTACGAAAGACAAGGACTTGCACTTCTGCTCAAGGACAGTTCAAATGAATTCAGTAGTGGTTTTTCTCAGCCGTCGGTTTTGAGGTCGTATTATTTACAACCTGGCCAATTCCGAGAATTAATTGAAATTCAATTAATGAACTGAGGGAACGTTTATGGGGAGGGGGTGTCTGATTCACTGTTAATGAATTAAACCTCGGCTGACTCCATCACTGATTTCTGATTACTTTTAAATGAAAGAGGAACGGAAGTTGAAAACCTTAAATTACTAAAATAAATAAATAAAATAAAATAAAACTTAACTAGTTTTTAACAGGGGTCAATTTGGTGTGTTGATGAGTTTGGTGTGTTGGTCCTGTCCTTTCAGTTTGGTCCCACACCACACACACACACACACACACACACACACACACACACACAGCACCACCACCACCAGCAGACACACACACACACACACACACGGATAAATGCTTTACCTAATAAGCTGGAAACCACGGAAACGACCTAAGGGGATGAACTGTGTGTACGTGTAAAGAAAGTGTGAGAACCCTACCATAAGCACTAATGCATTCAATCCTGTGAGCACATCCGAGACCTGTGTTATATACAGTGAAATGTTGTCAAAAGATCATCATCGCCAAAAAGAGTTAACACGAAAGGATGAAATAGTTTTCATTATAACGCGTTAGCATCATATTACAGAAGTAGAACTTTCCAAATCACTCTTATATTGGCTTAGATGTTACAGTCGGAGAATCTCAGGACAACTGCAATTTACTTGTGACATATAGTTCACCCCGGCCTTTCAAAGAGAGATCCTGAGGTTCTGAGCACTCACTCATTATATAGTACAGTACGGTAAAGTACACAGCAAAGCAAAGAGCATCCTCTCAGGGCTACTGTAAAAAACAAAGAGTTTACCATCAACCCAAAGAACCTACTGTTTGCCTCGTCAGTACCTCTGAAATTTCTGCTACTATAAATAGCACGCAAATGAAGCATGATCAGATCTCGCAAAAGAGAACACGCAATGGAGAACCGGAGAGAATTGAATCCCAGTTCAGTCACGTGATGAAGCAAACCCAGCAGAATTGCCTGTCCTTTATGTAACGCACTGCAGCGTTTCTGGGACAGGACGTGAAACTGAGGCCACATACACAAAACCACCACAAATGCACCATTGTTTCCATAAACATGTGTGTGCATGTTCAGCTAAGTCGGGGGTGGGGGGGTGTTTTGTTTTGTTTTTCTCCCTTTCCTCTGTCTCTACTGAGGCTCTTCTCAGCTGACAGAATCCTGGATGAGATTAGAAAAAAAGTTTATAAATAGGCCATATATATATATATATATATATATGTGTGTGTGAGTGTGTGTGTGCATATACATACATATACAGTATATGTGTGTGTGTTTGTGTGTGTGTATATATATATATATATATATATATATATATATATATATATATATATATATATATATATATATATATATTCTCTCCAAAGCAGTCTCTTTCTGTTTTGTATGAAATTGCTTTAGCATGGAGATTTTCTCATAATAGACAAAATACAGCTCAGAATTCTTCCAAGGCGAGCACCACAGGGCGATGAAGAGAGAAGGGGAATATGGTGAGATTGATGTCGCCTGTACCAGATTTTGTGAGCATATTGAACTCTTTCTATCTCGTAAGGGAAATAAGACCTCTCTTCCCCTCAAACATAACTAACTGCTGGATGTACGACTGAACAGAAACGTATAACAGAAAAAAAGGGTAGTTCTTCAGATACTGCGTTATTTTTCCATTCCATCACTAGCGATCCATCTGCATGCTGGCCTACAACAGTAGCAAATATAATGTATGTTGAATTTGGTTTGTTACAGTGATAAATGTCAATCATTATGACTGCACACTGCCACATTCATAATACTCTAATAAAACATTTTAAAAAAATGCATCCTAAATAAACACAATTCTAACAGTCGAACAAATTCTCATTGCTGCTGTGTACTGAGCTGTCCACTGAGTAGGAAGATAAACATCACTTCAGAAGACGACTGCTAGACCACAAGAATAGATAATTTGCCTCCATAAAAGCCTTATAAAAAGCTCAGACACTGACAAAGACATTCTTTGTCACAAAGTGCATTTCAGTACCTCAAATACCTTCATGTCAGTGGACCCAAATCTGAACGTTTCGGGAAGAAAAATCTGTCTGCACGTCTCATCCTGAATCAAATACATGTTGCAAGATTAAAACCGATAACTGCCACTTTTTTATTTATTTAATAATCTAATTATTTATTTATCTATTTGTTTATTTATTTCTAAGCCATGCTGTGGACATATTTTTCATGCATGTTTCATAGCTACATCCATTTTTAATGAAATGCAACGTAAAGTTTTTTTTTAACGCGTACAACGCGATGCCGGGGACTTCCGCTCCCATCTAACGGTCATGGTTCCTGCGCGCTGAATGGGATTCTCTGGGAATTTTAATCTAGAAGAAATTACAGACATCCATCATGCATTTTGAGTGTCGGTGACAAACGCGTCAACACCATTGTCCGTACGAGTTTTTCAGTTATGATATCAATAAATCATGGGATTTTTTTTTTTTTCCCCGTCTTCTTCTTTTTTGATGAATGTTTACACTTGCAACACTGGCATCGTCTGGACCGTTACCGAGGGTCGTAAAATGCATTCTGCTGGGGAACATCATTATTTGATTATCTTTTTTTTTTTTTTGGACATTTGATGAATGGAATATAAAGGTTTTGTTGTTGTTGTTGTTTTTATTTCCCTTTTTGATTCAGAACAGTGTTTGAGAGACGAGAACAAAGGATAGCTGTGAAGTTGATGCCAAAATTGAGGCCACAACGATTTGCAACAGACTGTGTGTGTGTGTGTGTGTGTGTGTGTGTGAGAGAGAGATAGAGCAAGAGAGAGAGAGAGAAAGAGAGAGGGAGAGTGAGAGAGAAAGAGAGAGAGAGAGAGAGAGCGAAGATAAAAAGATAGGAAGCGTCTAATGCAAACATGAGCCTCTGTGTATATGGAAGACGAGAGAAACACAGTATGCCCTCTCCAAACCGGGCCAGTTTCCTCCCTCCTCACATCAAAGGCGTGTGATTCTCCTGCCGTCACTGAGTCAAAAGGCCTGGCTAGGCAGCCTTCCCAGTAACAAACAACATTTTGTGCGGGCAAAATAAGTGTGTCACTAGCAAATTACAATGGTTTGCCTCTGCTTCCTTTCTCACAGTTAGCTTGGCAAACTCCCGAGGGGTAAACAGTCACCCTGTGAGGAGCTGACAGCCATGAACCACACAAACACAGACAGCCTTGTAAACACAACAAACCTTTACTAACGATGGAGAATCGCTTTGGCCTTCCATGTATGGATGCAGAGACAATGTGAGGTTAGGAAGCACCAAATGCACTGTTTCAGGCCTCTCTAGGGGAATTGTTGGAATGAACTAGCTTAGCTGGGGGTGGCTGGCATTGTTGACTGTTGTCCTCACTCCAACGGTAGGAGCTAGGCTGTCTCAGGAAGATAACTCCAAGGTAACAAAATCACCAGCCAAACAGCCTCTGTTAAAAAAAAAACCCACCTTCAGCCAAAAGCAGAATACTAGAGGCAAAAAAAAAAAATGTTCAGCAAACTTGTAATAGACTGCCCTGGCATGCCTTCAGTTTGGCAGCTTCTGTCAAACTTCAGACAAAAAAGTTCAACTTTTTATTTTTCCCCTCAGGTTTATTATTATTTTTTTTTTCCCCTCATCTACCCATTTTTCATTGACCAAGGTGCACACAAACCTGAGATGAACGGTTTTGCAGATATGCAGTGGAATATTTCTGCAGCTTTACGCCGCTGGCTTGAGGGTGCGCACGTTACGGATCTGAAGATCTGAACAGCAACGACGTGCAACTAATAAAAAGCAACATGGGCGACAGCCCCCCCCCCCCCCCCCCAACCCCCCCAAAACAGGAACGTCTCAACGCCGACTTTACGGAAAACCGAGCGTTGTCGTCCGCCGCACGCTCCGAAAGAGTCCCGGGCCGCGACCGGGGGGGCGACGGCTTCTATTAACATTCGAGCCCCACCGCCGATATTACGCATTCACGACGGGGAACGTTTTTCTCGCCGGTGTTATCATCCACTTTTGAGATGAGTGATGGCGTAGCGAAAGTCTGAAAAAAAAAAAAAAAGCCAGAGGAGATCACATAATGCGAGGGCGAGAAGCACAACATTATGCGGCGTTTTTCACGGGCCATCTGAATACATAGCCACTCATTTATTTTCATAATGGCTCATGGCTTGATGGATGCTCTGCACCTGTAGCCCCCAATATCTGGAGCTTTCATCTGTATCTGTAAAATAGCATTTGTTACACACTTCATCTCTTACACCATGTTTCTCCATTATACATTTACCATTCAGCTGACAGCTTTCTCCCCCCCAACCCCCGTATAACACTATGAACCTCTTGTGGGAATATTGATTACACATAAACTTAATACAAAGCAGCTCTCTCTCTCTCATCTCTCTTGGAAACAAGGGGGAACAGGCAGTCAGTCAGAGAGAGGCACAGAAACCTCTGAGGAAATCCGTTTGGTCCTCTGGGTTGTAATTTGCCATAAAATGACTAAGAGGCCTGACAAATGTAATCCTACATCTGAAAATTAGGAAAAAAAAAAAAAAAAAAAAAAACCTACTGCAAAACATCTCAAGGCGTCAGACGGCGGAGCTGCAGCATGATTTGCGTGAGCCGTGGGTTTGCCGTTGCTTCTTACAGGCAAAGGACACGCGGTTACAAGCACACTCAATTAAACGGAAGCTTCTGGAACAGTTTGATATTTCCGCCCCATTGGCCTGAATAAACTTTAACTCGCCAACTCAGGGAAAACTGTCAATGAATGTCCACGGTTCTTTGCCTTCCCTTCTGAATTGACACTGACACACACTGACCCACTAAATCACTACCCACACACACACACACACACATCAGGTGCATTAGATGTGAGAGTCAGTGCTACTGTATGCTTGGACTGAGTTCACCTTTCAGAGGTACTGCCTGTCTCGCACTCTATGGCAACAGCCAAAAAAAAAGGACAACACTGCGGTGGTCTCAGAGCAGCGGGACTGAGACAGAGCATCATTTGCCTTGACAGAGATCTCATAGATAACAACTGACGCAGGCTTCTTTGGCCATCACACAACACGAATGTACCATTAAGATCAAATGGAAGTCCTTTTTTTTTTTTCTATTTAAAATGGAGGAGCAGGGACAGTGTCGCGGCATTGGCAAACTGTATGGCATTTCTTCATTATATTGCAATATTCTTAGCGCACACAAACACACTCACGCTTGCGTGCAGGCGCACGGGTGCACACACACACACACACACACACACACACACACAGATCCCCACAAGCAATGAATCAATGCACAGAAACTTTGGTAAGCGTACAGTTATAACCTTGAAAAAGCACAACTATTTTTGCCCTGAAACAATTTATTATCACTTTGCAGTTTCAGCAATTATATCACTGCTCTGTTTCACTATTAAACTGTTCCTGAAAGCAATAATGACTCAATTAAGGTCAGTATGTTTGCGTGCACCTACATTACAGGACAAGTCCAGGTTAATGCTATGAATACTGCAATAAGACAACACGCAAAATGTACACTCAGAATGTTAATGGGTAAACTGCCAGACTGCCATTCATTCACGCTGCACGTTAACCACACTGTCATCACTGAAACTGTGGTTCCATTCATGCATTTAGCCACATCCCACTTCCAACCACATGACTGTAAAGGATTACTTCACGTCATCCCGAATTTCAGCGTCCGGCGACCAACCGAGACAGCTCTTCATCCTCAGGACGAATTTCCTGTTTTCTCCTCAAGGGGAAGCACGCGTTGAAAAAGGGCCCGTGGGTGTCGGCGCATCGAGAACAAGGCCTCCCCCAGGGCGGGAGGAGATGATTTCATTTGGAACGCATCCAGAGAAGGCACTCCCAGAAAAAAAAAGAAAAAAAAAAAAAAAAGAAGCCCTCCTTTTGGGCGGACACCTCAGTTCACACTTCACAGCGTTGATGTCAAACACAGACCCTGAAGGGGTAGTAAAAAAAAGTTTTAAACTCTCATAACCCCCCCCCCACCCCCTCATTCTCCTACCCTCTCTTCCCCAACTCCACCCCCCCTCTCTCACCCTATACCTACAGTTTATGTTCCTCTTGCTGCTCCTACTGCAATGTTTTGGGGGGAGGGGGGTTTGTTTGTGTACATGTGTTTTGGGTTTTTTTTTTTTTTAGAATACATAGGGCCATGTTGTTTATCGTCACGCAAAACTTTTCGTTTCACGCTCAAGCTTCACCATTGCCCCAGTTTCGAATCTTTTCATCGAACCTCTCTGACACAAAGGGGCTGCTTAGCTCGACTACTTCGGGAACAAAAACAATCCACTCCGTCCCAAAACCAAACTTATTTTTTTGCCCCAATTTCAGAAAGTCATAAAAATGAGGGTACCCCATCCCCAATAAAAGACAGCTCAACCATTCATCACTTGGCCAGGGTCCACCGGATGGAGCAGCAAAACCCTTGTTTGTTTTTTTTCTTTTAAATATAGATTTCACAGGATTCTGTGAGAGTGATGCTGGTGGCTGTTTTCAAAAGCGTAGACAAAGGCATTCATCACGCTATTGTAAAGAGCCATAGAGTGCATTCCTACAGCGCTAATGCGGCTTCAAAGGACTCTGTCTCTCTTCACTGGCAGTCGAGCGCTGGCAAAGCGACCTCATTTGGAAATGCTACAAAAGGAAAACGCTGCCTTCCATGTTGGAGTTGGGACTGCAGGTAAAAGGAATCAAAATATTCTTGACAAACACCGTGGTAGAGAGAGAGAGAGAGAGAGAGAGAGAGACGCTTCCAACTTCGTGGCGCGTCAAGGATCATCATCCGTGCGGTATCAAAGACGTGACTTCATCGTTTGTTTGTTTTTTTTAAACTCGGAAATAGAGATGAGGGTGAATTTAAAATAGAAACCTTACGTTTCTCACTGAATGTCAGTCAAGCGATATGAGACGTCAAGAGCGCTTGTTAGCACGGATCATCAAGTTTACATCAAACTCAACTCGTTGGCTAAGCCTTATTATGGAACACACACTGGTGTGGTTTATTGTTTGGATCAGTCATTCTCAGACATGGTGATACTGAACCTCTAAACTGACCTTTGGAACCATTTTATAATTGCAGCAATAGATCTGAACTCGTGGACTATTGGGACTCTGTGGTGGTGAGGCAAAGGAGCTTCACTGTGTGTCTAACAACTGGATCACGCATTGTGCCAATGCTGACATAACCCACATCCCAATCTTTCACTACAGCATTGGGGTTTGGCATTATAAATTATCATGCCCATGGTGATACACTCGAACATGTAACATATACTGCGGAGGCTTTAGGTTACTGCTCGCGAGCGAAGACTCATGAATGAAGACTCGAGTCGCGATACTTCCGAAACGCCGAGGGCCTGAGCGACTGTACGGCCTACGCGCTCTAATACGTGAAACAGATGCGTAATTGTAAAGTATTTTCGCACCGCCCGATTTTTTCGGAGAGGGATGACTTCACTTGGAGCAACAAAATAATAGTGATTAATTCTTTTACGGAGGGAAGGGAGGGGTTGTGCGGTGGGGTGGCGGAGGGAGGGGGGAGTGGGGGGGGGGATGGTTGATGCACAAAACACCACATCATACAATGAGCTCTAATGAGGTCGCTTTTCTCCTTCACCAGCTCACCAGGTGCGCTGCACATTTGAGCGGCTTTTTGATGTAAGTAATTAAATATGCCAGAGCGGGAGGGAAAAAAAAAAAGCTTTTGAGTCCCTCGGGGGAATTAAGCAAGTCGAATCCTGTGGGATGCAAATCAATTCATTTGTTCACAAAGCCCCCCCCCCCCCCCTCCTTATTATTCATTATATTTTATTCCTTACAGCACAATGGCAGTGTTTTAAACATTTTTTATGTCACTATTTATATGTTAATTAGAGCAAAAAAAAAAAAAAAGATATGTCATCTAGTTCATCAGCTTGGTGAATCTTCAAGTTTTTTTTGCCATGGATCGTGGGCCGAGTCTGTGCGCATGACTCTGTTTATGTGCACGATGTTGATTTCCTGTGATGAAACGTTAACCTTAACATACGACCACACGACTGCAGCCAACAACCGAGCGTTAATCTTGTTGCATCTGCGCATACAGACCTTCATTAGGCTGATTGCTTCTAAGTCATAAAAACTTCCTTCCCAATGGTTTTTTACTTCAGTCACAGTCAAAGCCAAAAAAAAAAAAAAAAAAGCTACGAAAGACAGTAACAGGTGTTTCGATGAGAACTATCATTTGGAAGCTGGAAATGGAGGCGGCACTGTGACACACCCCAGGGAAACACAAATGATATTTAGGCTGTGGCCACAAAGAAGGGCCCATTTACCCAAAATGTCTTATCTCGCTGGGGTATCAGATTCATTTGGCAAACAACTGGATTTTACTCTCTTGTTCCTGTTGCTTTTGGATGGCTGCGTCTGGCCTTGAAATGCGTTGTCAAACTTGGTGGCAAGAGTGAGGATGCTGACAGTTCTGACCCTTGCGTCACAGTGACTAACCACTGCAACAAAAAAACAGCGTGTGCACATGCTCGCAGTTTTTTTTTTTTTTTACGCCAGCTTCCGACGCTGCTATAAACAGGACACGTGACTCCCGTTTAATAATCTGTCACAGCGTTTCCAACGATAAAATGGTATTACAGAAATAGTAAAAACCAAAAAAAAAGCCCCCAATAAAAAAAAAAAACAGCCATTACTCTGCTTTACATGCAAATCAATAAGGCTCTCTAATCACACGGAGAGAGAGGAAATGTGTATGATTTGTATGCAGAAGTATTAGCCAAACCCCCCCCAACACCACCACCCCCCCGGGCACTGGACGGCTGCGCAGCAAACTGCTCTAACAGTGACTGGCTTAAAGATTCCACGCTGTCAGCTTAAAATGCCTGTCAATTTTGAAAGCTTCACCGAAATCAGACAGACAATTCCTCCACCCAGCAATTAGAATCCAACTGCTCCAGCTTCAGCTACCCACAGTTGGCAGCACAAGAAAAACCCAGAGTCCAATAATGGGAAATAGATTGAGACAGAGCCTGTGTGTGTGTGTGTGTGTGTGTGTGCGCAGTACCAGTCAGGTGGTGTAGTCCAAAAAAAAAAGAGTCAACTATTGTTGTTCTTGTTTTTGGTTTTTTTTTTAGTTATTGTTGTTTGGCCGTCAAATAGCACCAATTTTTTTCTATTCATCAGCACACAAGATTTGTACTTGTGTTCCCATTGTACTCTGGATCAGGAAAGATAATGTTAGACCACAAGTGGTGCTGAAGTGTTGTTCTGATAGAGTAATCAGCAACACTTATGAATTTGTTAAGTGGCAATTTTAGCATGAAAAGATGCCCTTCAAACAGAACACTGCATCTGGTTAGATGCAGCCCCGAAAAAAAAAAAAAACATGATCGATTTTGGTGGCAAAATGATATTTCTAACAGAACTCTCCAAAACAGAACTGAAACTCAGTTTGACTATAATGGGTTTCCACTGTCTTTGCAGACTAATTACCTAGCACACACAGTGAAAAACATGAACAAATATCTTCATCTCCTTAAGCAAAGACATGGAAAAAAAGAAGGAAAGAAAAAAAGGAGGAGGGGGGTGCACAGATTTGTTTGAGCAGAAATATCAATTAGCCAGCCAAGGTTACACATTACCCATCTGCAAAACAGCAAAACTCGCTACAAAAAAACCCCCAAAAAACAAATGCTTCTCGGAATACACAGGCTATCATTCCAAGCTGTAAACAACATAATTCTCATGTTTCACTCTCTTGCATCAAGTCCAAATGATGCGTTCTTATTTGCGGAACACAAGTCATTTGTCTGCACAGAAATCTCATGGTCTACCTCTCTATTTGCAATTCCATTGAACTCTGGACTACTTAAAAACTTCTTGCCCTACTTTCGGTATGGTGGTACAAAGAACACGTCCTCACTAAACACATTAAAGTATCCCGTGTTTATCCCAAGTATTGCACCACTCCAACAGCACCACATCACATCTGTTTAATATTCTATTGCCACAGATGCCAAATAGAAATGTCAATACTAAGTAAATACACACAGTATGTGATAAATGGGTATACGTGTTTATGTAATTACACATTGGACTTGAGTAGCAGTTCAACTGATACACAGAAATGACGAACCCCGACACAACATGGGACCCAAACCATTCCTGTTGCGTGTGCCACACGGTACCTGTCCGCAGGGGACATTAACTGATTTGGCAGTCCTTGCACCAGGGTGGAATTCAGAAGTTAAGTGGCTGTCCTGAGAGAAAATGGTTCCTATTTTTAAGCCCCCCCGCCTCCCCACTTTGTGACCACAGAGTGCAATTACAGACAGCACCTGACTTCGACTTTCCCCCAGGACAAAAGAGAGACAGGTAGGGTTTACAATGAGTAATGCTATATGGAGAATAAATGCCAGGGTCTGGTATATACTTAACCTAATAAATGCTTCAGATTGACTGAGGAGAAGTCAGTGTGTCTTAGAGGATCATTGGCAGAATGGCAGAACGCTACTGCCTGATAGGATACAGGCTAAAAACAACACAAACTCTGTGACGCAGACAACCCAGATTGATGATTGCCGAAATGAAGACTAACTATCAATGTTGTTTTGAATGTCTGCAGACTGTGAGATCCATTTATACACATATGTATGCAGAACGTGCGGCACATCCTGATGCAATGCACTGTGTCATCGCGTGTCATCGCGTGTCATCGCATTTTCAGATTACCGGAACAAAATGTAATGTTTGGCAACATCTCCTAAATTCAGCCGTATCGTTTATTAGAAGCAGAATGACGAGAATCGTGCAACACAGGCAAAATTGCATGAGTGTGGTGGTAAAGGGAGAGAGAGAGAGAGAGAGAGAGAGAGAGAGGGAGAGTGAGAGAGAGAGAGAGTAGTGTTTTTTTTTCTTTTTTAAATTCCTTGCGAACAAGAGGACCCGCAGCCGCTATGCATCCCGGTGACTTTGAGGGACGAACAAGATGTCAGTGGCAACTTTAATATAGGGGCACTAAGAGTGTCTGAGTCTGTCGGAAATCTAATTCACCTGCTCTGTCTCCCGTTGCCCTGCACAAGGGCACGGTCACAACAGGAGACAAGTCGTCAGCAATCCAATTCTAAAACAATGTGAAAGTTTTTGGGGTTTTTTTTTGTCTGGGGAACGACCGGGGTCAGAAGCCGCCCTCTGAATCAAAGCCCTGGGAGAAACGGGGAGAGAGCAGCAGCTGAGGAGGCTGTTGCTTGGAGAACTGTATACTTAATTAACCCCTCGGCTAGCGGAACCGCAAACACTGTAACCCAGAAAGGTGAAAATGAAAAACAGTGCTTAGAGCCTAGAACAGTGCTTGTCTTTTTGAGTAAAATGCGACACGCCACTCAAAATCTCGATCCGAGAGGAAAGTGTTTTGGCATTGCTCTAATGTAACCGAGAAAGAGATTTGTAATAGCTTTTTGTTTCTTTGTTTTTAAATAAAAACAAGCCAATGCACAACACGAAACACACGAATGTGTTCTGCCGTGCACCTCTGGCGTCCCGACTTGCCTACTGAAGAGGGACTTTCAAGTCCTCTTGTTTACAGCTTTGGCAACATGAACAGACCGAGGGTAATCATTCCTTACTGGGTTGCCCATGATTTTCTACCCACAGTTTTCGCTGTTTGCCAGTCGCCTAATAAATCTCGATTTGCGCAATCAAATAAAGCACAAACTGTGTGTTAGCCGTGTATTCCAATGCATGTCAACACGCAACTTTGGGAAAAACAACAACGAAATGGAGTTCACATTTAAAATCGTTTAGCTACATAATCTGCTGTTTAAACAAGATTCAACTGACAATAGCACTGCCAAATGATCAGCAAGTTTGAACTTTCCAGCACCGTTAGGTATTTCTATTAACTATCTAGCAGAATGAGGAGCCCAGACAAAAGTGCAATAGCAAATTAACATATTAAGATTACTACTGTTCCCATAAGATAAGAAAACGAATTTTAAAGACGTAAAAATTACACTCACAAGAGAAGTTTATAATCTTGTTGCTGAGCGAAATACCAAAGCATCGGCGTTAGAGTCAGTAGTTCGCGAGCCAATGCTTCCCGTCGGCTTACTACAGCTGCTTAAAAAGTTAAGTGACGTCAACGCGAGCGCTTAAAACACCGCTCTCCTACTGGAATTTGCAACCTGCTGTTATTTTAAAGGGACAGTCGCACTTTATTCCCTTTCCTTTTTTATAACGGAACAAATCTATGCGCGACCGTCGACCTTAAACTTGAACTTTAATTTTCATGAATATTTATTGTCAGTCCAATCATTCTGCAAGGAGTCCTTGATCTGTGAATCAGGCTCCGATCCACTTAGAACCGCTCTCCTGCCTTGTTTTCCGGAATCTCACATACATGTGAATCTACAACCCTGGATTCAGAGGCAATTACCTATTCCTCTGAGAACGTTTACGCCCTGGCAGACCTGTTGTGACAAAACCCCCGTCTAGTACTTAATCCCTCTTAGAACACGTAAAATGCTGTACTGAGAGCGATTAACTTGGCGTGCTGGGTTGTTTGTGGTTGCAAGTCAAGACAGCAAAAACCCGTCGCGCAATGAAAGGCATACTGAGAGCCGAGAGACATGTCATGTCTACACAGCTGGAAAAAGTTAAAAAAAAAAAGAAAAAAAAAGAAAGAAAAACGAGTGTGGGGGGCGGGGGGCGGGGGGCGGGGGGGGGGGGGGGGGGGGTGCAGAGAAACACTTGGCCCTACTACAGTCACCTCTCAGCACTTATTTCCCTCAACCTCTGCACCTTGGCAACGGGCATAACGGAAATCAGTTCATCCTTTTCGCAGCACCTTATCAGCAAGATGTTAATTATTATTGTTGTTGTTATTATTATTTACATTTACTTTAAGGACTGTCATCATCAGAAACCCACTGACCTCTGCAAACTGAATAGATTTATGTGTATTAGCTCTAAAGATGCCATTTACCCCAAAGGAAACCATTCTGCTTCACCTCTTGTCTTTTTAAACGCACTGGTGGTCACAGCCACCACAGTATAAGGGTATCATAGCTTCATTATTTCCCTGTCTGAGTTATACATTCCCAACTCACGTTGTCTCGTTTCAAGTCTCTCTCTCTCTCTCTCTCTCTCTCTCTCTCTCTCAGTGAAAGGGAATTTGGTTAAGATTTATGTCCATTGTGTATAATCCATAAACTCATTACCATAAATGACCAGGACTCCTAGTACTGTACTAATACAAGATGCTGTAAGATACGCACGAGCTACATATAAAAATACAAATGTGATGTTTTCACAGAAAGTTGAGAATTCTTGTTCTGACGATTACCTTTTATACTACAGTTCCCATGGTACTTTGCAGGGCATGGCTCCTGAAAAGGCAGCTGCGTTCCTGTAAACAACTGCAACATCTAATACAAACTACTTACTACTAAAGATTGTTTTGTGTCAACTGTGAAATAGTTTGTGTTTGTGCGCAAATGTAATCAATTTAATGATTATTTAAAGAAAAAAAAAAATAGTGGTTGAACCACAATGATGAGCCGCTCTCAAATGAAGCAATATCACATGAGAGGGAGTGCTGTTATACTGTACATCAGCATGGCTGCGATTCGGTTGTGGACATGAGGCTGCAGGCCGAGTGCTACAGATAATCACAAAGCATTTACTAAGCCATTTGGAGCGTTCTGGCTGTACAGGAGTCCAAAGCATAGAGATAATTCAGTCTCGATCATAAAAAAAAACACCGGGGGAGTCTGCTATGCCCTCCCAGATAAAAAATAATCGCCTTTTTTTTTCTCCTTATAATGTCTCCTTTTTCTCTCTCTTGTATCAGAGATAGAAGTAGCAAGACTGCAGAGGCTTTTTTGTTTGTTTATTTGTTTGTTTTGGGGTTTTTTTTGTAATTAATTTGATACAGCAGTCTGAAAGCAATTCAAAAAGCTTTAGTGTTTTTTGTGTGTGTTGGTGGTTAGATGATGCAGAGCGCAGCAATATCAACTACACAGTCGGGCAATGATTCAGCAATGCATTTGACAGATTTGCATGGTTAAAGTTGTTTATACATATTTCTCTTGACATTATTTGTCATTTTGAATGTTTAAAACTACAAGCCATAGCTTTGATGTCAAAGCAAAAGGTTAATTGTGTTCTTACCATATTCACTTGGATGCAGAATGAATTTCTTTGGGCATTGCACACCAGACCCCTCTACAGTATAGCATATTATCTGCAAATAAAACCAATCCTACATCCTTACAAACAATCCAGTCCTACATACCTTCATAACCAGACCAAGACGTGTTTCTTTGTCTTTTTGTAAACTACATGATTGATGTTTTTTATTTTGTCAAGTGCAGCATTAAGCTCCAAAACCTAGTAATACGCATTCTCCGCAACCGAGACGTTTCCATTTCGCCTCTTTTACAACAGAAATTACGATGAAATTGATTCAACGCATGTTCCAGAGTCAGAAGAAAGTGTCAATCATTGTAACCTATCAGCCGACACCACCATTAATGACCACTGGCTCCCCCACACATAAAGCCACTCTGTGGCAGATGAAAGCAAGCAACCTTTCAGTCGCTGAAACAAAACGGGGGAAAATCGTAAGCAATCACTTGACGGGCTCAAAACGCTAATTAGTATGCAAATATTTACATGTCTCACGTACATATTAGGCGTTATCACCCATCAGCAGTTGGCTGGGGGCGCAATCAGAAGCCGATCTTCGTGTTGTTTGTTTGTTTAGCGTGGTATCTCTGTGCATCTGTGTGTGGTGATTAACAGCTCAAACAGACACCCCACCCGCCGGTGATACAGGGGCCTAATCAACATTATCTGGCATTGTATCGGAATTCTCAACCTGGAACTCGTCTGAGAGTGCACTACACCGAGTTTTCAATCAATTTGATAACTAACCCCTAGAGAAGGATAATTTGTTTGCTATGACAGCATAGCGCAAATACGTTCGCTGCCACACAGCACAGCGAATTATGCTCTGTTTTCATTATTAGATTGGAATGTTAATCCGCCTTTTTTTCCCGTCCTTTTTCATTTTCTCCTTCTGCATAAATTTTAGCACACATCAAAGACTGGAGACGTAAGACGTTGGTGGGATCACAATGCAGGCTCCGGAAGAATGCAACTTGCTGCTGCTGATTATATAATCAGAGACGATTTTTTTTTGAAGAGCCATTAAATTAATGATTTAGACATTAAGGGGACCAGGAAGGACACTGATGGACCCTGGGGCAACTTTTGGCCAGGTTCCTCATGGGAAGACGACCGCACAGATTGCAGATGAAAGATTTTTTGAACTACGTTTCCTAGAAGTGCTTGATAAAAAAAAAAAGGACGTCTACTCACTCCATTTTGTAAAAGGATTTCATGTTGGATTAGTATCTCTCTTTATGTAGTATTCATGTAGCTGAAAAATATTTAATCTCCAAAACATGTGGTTTCAAATGCAAATATGGCAGAAGCTTTCACAAACATGTTAATTTATTCGTCCCAGTTCTTTCTTTCTTTCTTTCTGTCTTTCTTTCTTTCTTTCTTTCTTTCTGTCTTTCTTTCTTTCTTTCTTTCTTTCTTTCTTTCTTTCGTTCTTTCTTGTTTGCTTTCTTTCTTGCTTATCCTCATGGACTGGTAATCAAACTTAAAAAATTAAACTCACCGATCGTTTGCACTCAGTGAGAACCTCATTAATGTAATCAAAGAGGTATAGTGGTTATTAACTTCACCAAAACAAAAATAATTAAAAACAAAAACAAAAAAAAACAGTGAAATACTTTCATTTGACCACCCTGCCTTTGAAATGAATTAAAATGGTACATCCTGATAAACAATATCAGAAATTTGCAGCATAACCATTTAAAAAAAAAAGTGTACAGCCATGAGATACAAACAAACATGTTCACAGAAGAATATGACTAATATATAATGAAACAAAGCCTTGAAAGAAACAAAATGAAAGGTGCTCCTTTTCGGTCTGGAAAAAGCAAATGAGTTTATTTTACGCACGCAACTAAGTGGTAGGAAGTCAAAGGCGCTAGCGCCTAACTCTCTCCGCTAACAAGCGCAAGCTGGGCTCTTAGCTCTCTGAGTATTATAAAGACCTGCCTGAGGCGTCTTCATTTAACCACTCTTACACACTCACACTAGACAGCACCTCATAAACAAGAACTCCATTATAGAAATATGCTAATGAGTCTCTCTCATTTCAGTCTAACTGCGAGTAATTATTTCCATTCCTATCAATGATCTTTCTTTCCAACGTCCTTCTGACCCCTATCAGAGATTCAGTAATGATTTGCGGTAATGTCAGCATCCTTTCTCTTGCTGTGTGTGTGTGTGTGTGTTTGTGTGTGTGTGTGTGTGTGTGTGAGAGAGAGAGACAGAGAGAGAGAGTGTTTGTCTGTGTATTTGTGTGTGTGTGTGTGTGTGTGTGTGTGAAACAGAGAGAGAGAGCGAGAGAGAGAGAGAGAGAGACTGTGTGTGTGTGCTGTTGAAATATCAGTAAATGTTTTGTTTATACTTAGATAGCTATAGCAGTTGTGCTTATCAGCCTAATTTGGATGGATAAATCAGATTTAAAATCAGTTTCACTCATCCACTCCTGTCTGACAGTTGATTAATTATACAATATCCTTACTATAACAAGGGAGCAATCTCTGTGCACCGCCATAAAAACAATTTACCGTTAAATTGGTCTTCATTGGCCCGATGTTGTGTAAGATTTAGACGATTTTCCAGAAATTGCAGAGTGGCACCACAATACAAGGTATTATAAGTAATTAAGGGGGTATGCTGACACAATAATGAATAAATTTCAGTCTCTCTCTCTCACACTTTCTCCCTCTCTCTCTCTCTTTCTCTCCCTCTCTCTTTCTCTCCATCTCTCTCTTTCTCTCCCTCTCTCTCTCTTTCTCTCCCTCTCTCTTTCTCTCTCTCTCTCTCGCTTTCTCTCCCACTCCTCTCTCTCTCTTTCTATCCTTGAACACTGTGAACCAGACATTATACTGAAAAAACTCAAATGCTCCATAAATACACATTCATACAAAATCACAATTATTCTTACCACAGCTGGTTTAATATTCCCATGGCCATGTTATCAGCTGTTGTTAGCGTGTGCTGCAGTACTTACCGAATATCGTATCGGATATTGTACAATGTGAACAATTTCTAGTCAACATCTTATTGTACTCTGTTATCACTGTACATTTTCAGGTACTGGATATGGTATTGAAGCTCATGCATTGTCATTGCAGTGACATCACACATTGTGTTGAGAACTGAACGACAGAAAAAGCACAAGTAAGGATTCTCTCACACAACTAACAAATGGCCAAAAAAGAAAAAAAAAAAGAAAAAAAAAAGAAAAAGAAAAAGAAGAGCGCTCTTGAATTATGGCATCGTCATACGTCTGTTAACCATCACAAATCATCCGACACCATTAAAACCCTATCCAGTATGAAGCATGGCCTTATTCAGCGTCACAATATGGTAACGGAGCGCTATGTTCTGCTTTGCTTGGCAAGTCTAATCAAACAAGTGCAGTTAGAGGCATCAGGCTGCCCCGGAATTGTCTCTGCATGTTCGCTACTTTGCTCCTGCATCTCAGAGATCATTCTTTTTTTTTTTTTTGACACCTCGCCGTGTGTGATGTGTTAAAAGAGAGAGAGAGGAAAAAAAAAAAAAAGAAAAGAGGCCTCGTCCATAATCGATTCGTTGTCTGCCGCGGTAAAAGAGCGGCAAGGTGGCAGACAATTGCATCACATTGCCATGCTAATGATGCCATTTAAAAACTCTGAGGAGGATCATTAGCAGTGTCTTCCTCTCTGTTATTGTTACTGCCGTGGGTGTGTGTGTGTGTGTGTGTGTGTGTGTGTGTGTGTATTTGTGTCAGTGTCTGGAGAAGGGCTGGTGCCAAATTGGATATGAAACAGGAGCAAAGCCCAAAGGCCCTACAGTAGTGAGAAGAAAACCTGGTCATTAATACTCGCGGAGCTCTTCTGCCAAGTGTTCCGCAGGACCGTTTCTCGCGCGTTGTTTCAGAAATACTTTGCACCTGGCGGTGTCTTTCTGAAAGGTTCCTGTTCACCCTTCAATTGTCTTCCATATTTGGTGTATTCGGTTATCCAGTCCTAAGCCCCGCCCCCCCCCCCCCATCTTCCACGTTGCAGCCAATGACCTCCTTTTTTTTTTTTTTTTTTGTCATGCCATCTATAAACAATGTACCCTCGACAAACAATGTAACACATATGCAAAGCGGGGTTACATGAGCAGTGATACCATCAGTGATGACCAATAAACAGAGCGGTGGAGAGCAGCCAATAAACTGGTCCAAGACACACAGCCGGTGTGCCCTAAGATGCTTGACCACACCTGGCAAATGAGGCAGAGATTTGAATCCTGAGTCACAGCTGGAAAGGGCCATTTCTGGTTAGTATAGTAGGTGATAACCTTTGGTTTTAGGTTTTTTGCTTTTTAGTCTAAAGGCAAGGTCAAGAGAATGCAAGAATCGCGCAAAAACTGCATTTGTGATGGTGGCACTATTTAGCATGCAGATGTATATGAAATTTGCATTTGTGCGCTTGCATGTGTGTGCACACCCCCATATGCATGTGTTTGTGCATAGCTACACAAGCGTTTGTGTGTGTGTGTGTGTGTGTGTGTGTGTGTGTGAGTGTGTGTGTATTTGTGTGTGCGCGCGTGAGTGCGTGTGTGTGTGTGTACTTTCAGAGACTGCCTTCCACACTGCCAAGAGGGAGTTCACTGGGTACAATAAGCAATAACCATTCACATAATTACAAACAGATTTACAGATCCACTGTCTAAACAGGCAACATTTGTTTTCAGATCAATTACGTCCATCAATTACTACGCTGGAAACAAAAAAAATAAATAAATAATTTAAAAAAAAAGGCTGTTGTTCATCGCAAATGACTGATAATGTTTTAGGATGGCATGATTACAACATAAATCTTCATACAACTAATAATGAAAACTGGCCTTGAAATCAGTCAGAACATTTACAACACTCCTCTGAGTCACCATTCCTCCATGAGCATACTGCAGAAAAGTTTAAGAACACTTCAGTTCGTCTTGCATTTGACATTTTTTTTTTCTTGAGCTTTCGCCCACTTTCCCTGACTTTCCACATCCTTTGTAACACTGTCATATTGTATGAACGGCTTAATAAGAGCTAAAACACGTTGTCATGGCACAGAATGACAGAACGCAATTTTTTTCTCACCCCCTTTGAAACTGAAGCAACTGGGGCTTTTTTTTTTTTTTTTTTTTTCAGAGAGATTGTCTCATAGCAACCCAGCTTGCTCTGTCTCCTTTCATGGGCCATTGACTTGTCATAATTTGTCATATCAAGTAATTCCTCCTTCATTGGAAATTCATGCAGCGCACCTCTGGTATGTTGCGTGTGCGGTACATGTACGTTCTTAAAGGTCATGGGGAGTAATACGTCTGCCAAGGCCCTTGGTATAATAATGCAACAGGGGAAAATATAGATGAGAGAGATTACACTCACCAAACAGAGAAGATCACTCAGCCCGACTTTACTGGAGCAGGAGTAATCCACATCCGCAGTGACCTGAAAGATAGTCTTTAATTGTACAGTAGTTTGTAGTGGGACCGCATGAAATGCTTGCGATTGCTTTTGCCGTTTGCGTGTGTGTGTGTGTGCGAGAGAGAGAGAGAGAGAGAGAGAGAGAGAGAGAGAGAGAAAGAGAGAGAGAGTTTGAGGGGCTCTGTGCATGTGTGTGTGTGTGTATGTGAAAGAGAGAGAGAGAGAGAGAGAGAGAGAGAGGGGGTTTCAGGGGCTCTCGGGGGGCTCTGTGTGTGTGTGTGTGCGTGTGTGTGTGTGTGTGTCTGTGTGTGCGTGTGTGTGTGCGTGTACGTGTACGTGTTCGTGTTTGTGTGCATGTGTATGGTGTGATAAAAAACAGTTTGTCGTAAAATAAAGCTTTCCTCTAAAATGCTGTTGGAGCCATACAGACTAATAATGTTACACAATTTCAAAATCAATAGAGATCTTATTCGTTCATTTTTTCTATTGCATTACTGTATTATCTCTCTCATGTCCTCATACAGTCGGACCCTTACAACGTATTGCTATCATCAGATATTGTTTGTAAAAAACAAACAACAAACAACAAAGATTCTGAAAAGTTTAAAGTCAAAACAAACAATATTGAACATTTTTAATATGCCTTATCACTTTCCGTGATATCAGGATTCAGCTACTGTCCTGGGGTCTTTAAAAAAAAAGGCTAGGGAAATAAATATATTGCAATTTCTCTATAATCCTCATTCAGGTCGTGCGCCTCCAAGATCAATATGAAAATTGATCAGACATTTGGTTAGATATAGACAGGAAAATATTTCATCCTGTGCATTTTATAGTCTGACAGACTGTGAAAGTCAAGGCTGAAAACGACATCTGTTTAAGCTTGATTCAACTAGGTCTCTCTGACCTCTCTCTCTCTCTCGCTCTGCCTCACACACACACACACACACACACACACACCCTGAGGTGAGCTTGTTTTTTTTGATGGAGCTACTCTTGCTCTGAGAGCGTACGTGTTTTTTCTCTCCCTCTCTCTCTCTCTCTCTCTCTCTCTCCCCTCATCCCCTTGGTCATAGCAGATTGGGGTGGGAGGATCATTGAAGCAAAGAGCAGAGTGATGTGAATTTGTGCCTGATTCCATCTCCCCTGCACCTACGGCAGAAAAATAAAGTTCTATGATTGCAGTGTCTCTGCCCAGCGACAGTAGGCTACCGCAGATCGCGTTCATCAGCATCCGGCTGACTGGTGGGAGGCCTGCATTTTTAAACCACCTCGTGAGAGCGTTCCACCTTGTCTTGGCCTTCCGCCAAACTCGGGACCAATCTTTTTTTTTTGTAATTGTTTCACGCTTATCAGGTTTGCTCCTTGACACCGGAATATATCATTTTCTCACAGGCGTTACAGTGAACCCTCAAACTTAAGAAGATTCTACAACGACTTGTACAGCACAAAACAACAAGTAAAATCGTTGAAAATCTTAAAAAAAAAAAAAAACTGTACCAAAAAGTTGTGCTCCACATACGTTTGCTATTAAATGACACTAAAAAAAACTAGTAAATGAACCATTACATGACCAGTAATTAGTTACGACAAAGTGAGTGAAAACGAATACCTTTTTTTCGGTTTAAGCTTTTGCCGCCGCTTTTTGCGACTTGAAGACGCGGAGTTTGAAAAGCGCGAAGGGGGCGAGCAAACATCTCATTACCATGCCGAGTGTATATTTCCCATTGCTGACAACAAGTGACGTCCCCCTCGTGAGCTTAATGAGCGATGTGCGGTACTCCGCTGCTGCTTTACCATAACTCAAACCCTCCGGACAGATTTACCCCTGATCTTCCAATCATCTCGCGCTCAAGTCTCATTCAAGAGTTTTATGCCACAAACCAGGACGTGGCAAGCAATCATTCAACGCAGATGCACTAAGGCAAGCATTCGCAATCGTGATCAGCATTTCAGAGCACGGGGGAGCGTGCTGCTTACGTGTGTTTAGAAATGCCTTGAGCAGATATTTTCCCCTCTACATTTTTAATTAATAGGCTTTAATTTAACTCCCGATCCACGTTTTGATCGACTTCTCTGTTTTCTGCTCTCTCTCTCTTTCTCTTGATGTCTCTCTCTCTCTCTCTCCCCCTCATCCCCCTCAAACATACACACACATACTATACATAGATTTGCTTTACACACTCTGTGGTGGTGAATCCCTCATCAATATGCATTTGGGGTTCATTAAGTCATTAACAGATTGTGTTGACATTGAGAGAGTAATGTTAATCTGCTTTGTGCCAAGAGAGAGTTTCAAACGGGCATTATCGTGTTATTTTGGAAGGGCCATTAAAACACGTTTTGAGTCCGCACAGCTTATCACGAAACTGCATAATTTTGACAACTGTTCAGCTAAGGGGCCATAACGATGAGTGTGGACTTCAACAGAAGTAAGGAGGTGAGTATGGAATCGGAGAGTGTGGAAAGGCTGAAAATGCATCTCCACATTATAAACAATACACACAACCTCGGGGCGTCATTTTCATCCACATTCACTATTTATACATGTGTATACATTTTTTATATATTACATTATGCATCACAATTTTTCATATTACATGATATATCGCGTAAAGATGACTGTGTGTGTGACCCATTATGGAGATTGATGCATTGCAGTGTTTTGTAAAAGATTATGCACAGCTGGGTTTTTCCCACCAAGTAAGGTAAGTAGGCCAGACATTCCCAGAATGCTCCTGTTCAGTCCAGGCCCTTAATGTTTCATATCTGTTTCTTAAGGCCGTTTTCACAACAGGGCTTACAAAGACTTATACCGCTGAGGCATCGTCTGCTTTTTTTTTAACTTCTTTCGGTTATCAGTCACTAGTGCTTAGATTTTTTTTTTTTTTTTTAAAAAATTGGTAACTATTGACAGCTTTTGATTGACAGCCCTTTTTTGTTGTTGTTGTTGTTGTTGTTGTTGTTGCTGTTCACTGTAAATAGATTTTTGAAATATGACTTTAAAGCATTAACATCAAAGTTTGGGTAATCACTGCATTGTAGCTCTGTGCGTGCGTGTGTTGTGTGTGTGTGTGTTGTGTGTGTGTGTGTCCTTGATTATATATATATATATATATCCATGCTTTAATTAAGAAAAGTTTGGGAGCAATTCACAACAATACACAAATAAGGCGTATTGCTTTGATGTGCAAATCAGCACCTTGTTCTTATTACAATTACAAATGTAATTGTAATTGTAATGGGAACATGGTTTGTTCTCTTTAAACCATTTTAAAATAACTTTAGCTTTCACAGTTTTCTTTGGAATATTTTAACCCAAGTAAGTAACAGCCATTGTCGTCCCTTGGTTTTTATTCTCTTGCTGGAACACAGCTTCCCAGTCTGTCCTCATTTTGACAGAGACTCCAAAAAGCACTCCACTCCAGAAAACAGCTGCAGGCACGAGCCAAGGCAACCGTCACATCGGATTTCCAAAATGAGCCGGACATCCGTGATCGTACGGTTAGTGACTCTACAGGCCCATCTCAGCTCCCCTGGTCCAAGTTGGAACCAGGTTCCCATTTTCAGTAAATTGTAAATTGACCTTTTTTTTTTTTGGTGTACAGATGGAAAAACAGCCACCAGTCCTATTGCAAAATGGGGCCTCGAGTGAATAGTAACGTCAGCTGAAAGCAACTATTACAGTTTTTGCCGATTGCTGACACACTGGAAGTGAATGCCTAGACAAAAGCGCCAAAACCTTAACTTTTGTGACCATGCCTTAAACAAAGGCACCAAAACTACAAACACATTTTCTGCTTTGCACTTTGTTTGCAATTCTGCAACACCCTGTTTGCAAAACACTACACACTGATTCTTACATTAGACACATTGTTCATGAATGAAACCTCTTGTAATCATTGGGAAAACACTTCTATTAGAAATGCAAAACATACCTGAAATTGGCAACACCCAAACACAGATATGAAAACACTTGTACAGTAATTGAACACCAATCAGTCCGAGCCTTAGCACTACAACTAGACCTCAGGTAAACTTTTGGTGGGGGTGGGGTGTCAGTGGGGGCTCCTGCAAGAAGACTGCAAGGTGTTCTCCATCACTCTAGGTCGCTACAACACGGCACACATAATCACATTTCTGGATGCACTACATACTTGTACTGGACAGACCAGAGCAGCCCAGGTTTGTTGTGATCTGGGGTAATGTTAGTTTCCACCAGGCTGCTCTGGTCCGAGACTGGTTCACCAACAACAATAACTTCACAGTTGTATACTTGCCCCCTTACTCCCCATTTCTCAGTCCTACTGAGGAATTCTTCTCGGCTTGGCATTGGAAAGTGTATGACCACCAACCACATGCCCGCCTGACTGTTCTGCAGGCAATGGAAGAGGCATGTGGAGACACTGAGGTGGGGTCAGTCCAGGGTTGGATACGGCACGCAAGGCGATATTTTCCCTGTTGCCCAGCCATGGATGACATTGCTTGTGATGTGAACAAGGTGATGTGGTCAGACTCTAACAGAAGACGGGATACATAAACCATCCACCCCATTCCCTTACAATACTAATTTTTGTTTACCATTGCACTGTAATTTTACTGTAATTATT
Source organism: Chanos chanos (assembly GCF_902362185.1). Taxonomy (NCBI): domain Eukaryota; kingdom Metazoa; phylum Chordata; class Actinopteri; order Gonorynchiformes; family Chanidae; genus Chanos; species Chanos chanos. The sequence continues at coordinate 6,114,057 of NC_044502.1, read as the reverse complement.
TTGGAGTTTAGTGTAACATATTGTATTGATTACTGTACTGCAATTCTATTATTCTTTGTGTTTTCTTGTTGTTGTAAAAACCTCCAATGGCGAAAAAAAAAAAGCTTTATATATATATATATATATTTTTCTGAAGCCTTTCTTTTTTGTTTGTTCATTGAAATGAGAGTAGATGTACTGTACTGGAACAATCTTTCACAGGAGGCTGTAGGAGAAAATTAAAAGGGGTTTTATATGATTTCACTTTGGACTCTTTCTGATTGTCATACTTTAACCTAAAGACATTCATTACATCTGTCCTCCAACCACAACTGCACATTAGCTTCCTTACAATAACTCCACCATAATTGAAGTCTTTAAACCAAAGCATTCTTGGCCCTTTTGACAGCTAATGAAAGGTCGGAAAGCCTAGCAAGGCTCTGTTTTTTTTTTTTTTAATTGTTATTATTATTTCATAAACCAAGTTTCATTTGTGTCTGCGTTATAATTACCATCTATTCATCAAGTTTCCCCCGGAGGAACTACACACATCATGAAAGAGGAAATAATGAAGTTTTCATTTTTTTTTGTTGTTCGACGCCCAATTAAATCTGAACTTGAAGCAACGTTACTGAGAAGCGTCTATATTCGGAATGAAAGTGGCTGTAACCGTATGTCTGGGTGTGTGCACGGAATTACAGTTGTTTATTTTTGATAGCGGGAATACACACTTCCTAATACTGAAAATTGTCAAGGTTAATTCAAATATTGCAGTTGCTGATTGCTGCATTACTTTGCTAAAAAAACAACAACAAGCCCTTGGGAAATGACAATTAGCAGTAGGAAGGAGAATAAGACCATGAAAGACGTGGCAGAGAAAACTCCAACACTTTGAAACTTGAAGGATTTGAAGTAGACTGCGTGGCTCACTTAAAATTCCTGTGCTGGTGAATTATCTCCCTTTTGTTTTGACATGAGTTTGTAACACTTGGGGTGAGATTTATTTTCACAGGTTATCCATTAGTTGTAAATGGTTCTTTGTTCAGCAGTTTGTGAAAGGAGGGTGGCATCATAACCGCATTTATACATTTACCAGCTTCATTTTGGATTCTGTCACTTTTGTGTGTGTGTGTGTGTGTGTGCTTACGTGTGTTTGTCTGTCTGTGTCTGTCTGTGTCTGAGTGTGTCTCCCTGTGTGTATGTGTGTGTGTGTGTGTGTGTGTGTGTACGTGTGTCTGGCTGGCTGGCTGTGTTTGTCTGTGTCTGAGTTTGAGTCTCCTTGTGGGTGTGTCTGTGTCTGTGTCTGTGTGTGTGTGTGTGTGTGTGTCTGTGTGTGTGTGTGTGTTTGTGTGTGTGCGTGTGTGTGTGCACGCGCTCACGTGTGTGGGAACTTCAGACAGAGTGTCTTATGGGGCAACACCCTCACAGACACGTTTCACCTCCCTGCAGACTGCTGTGACCTGTAAGTCTGTCTATGCCATTAAAGGACTTTAATGCGCTGACAAAAAGCCTCACATCCTGTCTGTGTAAGTCTCTCAGTGTATTATATCTGTTTGATGACTGCTGCATTTTGAGACCCAATTCCCATTTTGCCTAATTATCCAGCCCACATAAATATTCACCATCTAATTAACTATCTCAATATTGTAAGTGCGGGAGTGCAGAAATGTGAGTATCCTACACTGACACCGTGATCCTGACAAACTTTTATTTACACTCCACTGTCATCTGCACATCTGTGATGCTGTAAACACTTATTTGTTTCATCGGTTTGCTTGTTGGTCTGTTCTTTTGTTTGTTGTTTACATTCCAGGCCTGATCGTGCGGCTTCATTACCGTTAAATGATATGAATTGTTCCTCGAGAAATCGGAGACAGAGCTCATGAATCATTGCCGCATTAATCAAATATCTCATTCATTTGTCTAACAACAGACAGCAGTGACTGAGGCTTCCTCAAATGCAGTGCAAGCCTTGTAATTATATTCTTTATCGCATTATACTAATTACTACCAATTAAATCTTGTCAAAATTAAAAAAACGTAAAGTGGTATGGACATACTCTTTTGCAGATTCTTGACATGAAAAATGAGGGATAACAGACTAATAAAGCGAGTAATATGCATATGAGATCTCATGAATCATTCATGACCGGAAAAGGATGCAGGGAACAGGGGCTCGACGCAGAAGAGGTGAATGATTAACTATCGACGTCTCTCGTCAGTTCTGAATTGATACGTCGCTGTTATCGATTGAGTCGACCGTAAGCGCTTTTACAAGGGAAGCTCTGACTGTCTCCTAATGAATGAGTCGCCTTTCTTTTTTTCTTTTTTTTTTCCCCTGCTGTGATATTCCTGCCGTGGGTGCGTGTCATTATGCATATAGAGAAGCAAGTCACTAAAAATAAGCCACATTCTCACTCTTTATCAGAGCACAGTTCTCCCGAGATTCGATTGCAATGGATCTTCATATCTGCCTCCGCATTGATTTTATGCAAAGGCCACTGTCAGCAGACTGAGATACGGCAATCACGCTTAAACCTTCGGTGAGGGGGGGAAAAAAAAGAAAAAGTTAGATAATCCCGAAAGGAAGACCTCTCAGCATTGTGTCTGAGATCAAACGGGTCCTTCCCACCCTCAGAGGGTGCATACTAATATTTTAAACGTTATATATCATAGTGGAGAGTTTTCACTGCCCTCCCCCCCAAAAAAATAATCTCATCACAGAACCTCCATAATATACCCTCGCCAAACCAACACACACACACAGACAGTGAATCACAAAGGCGTTTGCGTGCTTCATCATCCAGTCGTGTCAGTGCTGCAGTTGGGTGGTAAATCCCCCCCCCCCCCTCCGAATCTTCGTGCTGCCACACTCCCGCTCTCCGCTCTCGCACTTCAATTTGAAAGTCGTTTTTCGAACAGCCGCCGACTGTCGTTCGAATCAAACGCTGCTGATGGATCAGCGCTTTTGATTCACTGTTTATCTCACGCCGACATGCTTTATTGATTTTCCACACTAGAGAACCCCGCCAACTGGTGAGTAGCCCACGGTGACTGACATGCCTGGGCGTGGGCCGACAGCGCGCCGTAAATAAATGGCTCTGATTCAGCAGATGGCATATGGCGAGGTGGTCTCGATTCCTCGTGGCCCGGAGGGTTAGACGGAGAACATGTGCTGAGATCAGACGCAGCCGCCTGGTGCAGGCGCCGAGCCGACGTCTTTCATTAAAAGTAGCGCATCTCTCCGATCCTACGAGACGAAACCAAGAGAGCTGGAGGCAGAGGAAAAAAAAACGGAGTTAAGATTTAAGCCACAGCTAAAGCGTCTTCTCGTGTTTGTTTTTTGTCTCGCTTTTCTCCTCGCGACAAGGATTGAGGGCGCGGCGTCAGCTAGAACACGCCGACGTCTTCGATCCTTCAGCGGCTGTAGAGTTGGAGTGCGAGTACTTATATAGGCCACTGTAGTTTGTAAGGGGCGAGACTTTCAAACACTTCAGATCTCAATGCATGATTCGGTTTGGGCCTCTTCATATACAATAGCATCGCCATTGTTGTCACACTTATTTTATGGTGTCACGTGTTGTGATGAAAGGCCAAATCTTTTGTAATTGGTTGTGATGGGTGCGTGACACTTAAAATGTGATTTTTGGTTGTTGTTTTTTTTTTTTTTATGACAGTGTTGTTGGATTTGCTGCGTCACAATGCTGCCCAACGTCAAACAGCAACCTGATGAAACAGGGATTTGTGCAAATAAACGTCAATATTTGACGTGATTCTTACATTGTTCACTAGATGCTGCCATTTCCCCCTTTTCAGTTTTCGTTTTCACCGTGGTTCCTGGGAAGCCACACCATTAAAAAAAAAACATTAAAAACATTTTGTGAAGAAAAGCTACTAATGGTTAAACTGGTTAAACTAGTGGTTTTCAACTGTAACTTTTTACCTCATAAACATTTGATGGACATCTCCTGTTATTATGAGCTGATAGGTTATGATTTGAATCTCTTCTCAGATCTCAGTATCTAACATATTTTTCATGAGATTATGGTGAAATAATGAAAGGGTACATTTGGTGATAAATTGGATGTAAATACAATAATTAAAAGAGTAGACTAGTTAATAAAACTTCAAGGGACATAGCACACAACATCCCTCAAAGGCAAATATTACCATCTTACAAACCGTATTACTCAAAACCTATGCTTGTGTTTTGAGCTAACTGTTCTTCCCTCTGACGTGGAAGGGAGTGGCCTCTCTAACAGAACACTAGTAAAACTCTACTGAAAAAAAAACATGCTTGCCCATAAACTTCAATTCAGAGATATAGAACATTCCAGTGTGAATATCTTTTGATTAAGGACTTTGGTCAGGGGTGTTTGAACATTCCTGTGGAAACGTGAGAGGCCTCAAGAAGGGAGAAAGTGAAGTACCACATCAGTGTTTTGTTGCCGTTCACCCACACTGTATATACTGATGATATATTAAAGTCCTCTTCAACCCAATCTTGAGTTGGAGAAATGAATCATTGCAGAAAATGGCAGTAAAGGGTTAGGGTCTGACAAGGTTCACCAAAATTAAACTAATCACACAACCCTTAATACTGATTATCGCCCAGCAACAACAACAACAACAACAACAACAACAACAACAACAAAAAGCTCTTTCAGCAGAAAAAATGTCCCTTCACTCAGCTGGAGTTAAACCCGACTGGAGACCTTCGCCTTGCGTTTTGGCTGACAATCAAAAGATCCGGGATCGGTCTCTGACTTTGTTCGGAGAGTTTCCACCGTCAGCTCAGGGAGGAGACGAAATATTTTCAAGACTATGACTTCCTGTCTTTGCTCCCTCTCTATTTCTGTACCAGGAAAGTCGTGTTGCTTTTGGACTACGCTTACCTTGATTTTTTTTTTTTTTTTTTTAAGATGATTGGCACATCTGAAATGAAAACCAGGTTTTTTCTTTGAGTGCAGCAGGAAAGAAAAAAAAACAAAAACCTTTTTAGTAAAAAAAAAAATCAGTAGATATGGCCTCCTGCCTCCTCTCAGAGCCTGTGTTGGTGCATTCTTGTGAGGTGCACGGTTCTTCAAGTTCTTCAAATTCTCCTCAATTCACTGTTCAACCTGCGTAGGAAAGAGAGATGGCAGTTCACTCGCACAAGATGTTCCAAAAAACGCTAGCGACTGCATGAGGTATGAATAAAGAAAATCATGTGATATACACCGATTTTATTTTCGCCCCAACAGCCCGTATTCCCCGACTCCCAGAACACAAGAGAATTTGTTAGAAAACTTTTGATGAAAAGCATCATTTTTTTTTTTTCCACCTTCAGGGTGCCTTGTTATGCTTTGAAATAGGCACGAACATTTCCACAGATGACAGCACACTTTGGTTTTCAGGGATGTCCTCACAACAGTCTTTTTTTTTTTTTGGACAATTAAGGTCCAGTTGTTTTGCCTCTCATCTCGCGCTAATCCTAAAATTCCTTCTAAACATCACAGGAGCTTAAAGACATTTTAAAGTGAAAATGAAAATCATTCTTTCACAGTGACTGAACTGTCTGAGTAAACAACAAGCACTGTAGACTCAATGAAATTTGAAGAAAATTGACATCAAAGACTTTTATTTGTGATGCTAAATCCGTTCCTCCTCAAACAAACAAGTCATTTTGGACAAGGCCGATAATGTACGTCATCTTTCGGCACACTCGCAAATCTGGCGGTTTCTCCTCTTTCATATTTACATATTCAAATGAGCGTAGTTAACGTTAATTCCTGGACAGTGCGCTAACGCAGTCATTTAAATTCATCTGAGTTTCTGAATATCTTTCACTAATCCATCATGACTCACTGACGCTTGTGTTATTCTTGTTGTAATGGAGACGCAGTGTCATTACGGTGACTGCCAAAGTACCTTTCTCTTTAGGCCAGCGATGAATAAAACACGCGCAGACACAGACAGCCAAAATTCACTTTCAAAACCAGGCACTGGCTTTGCTTGGCTCATCCAAAAATAATTGTTCTACTCTTTTAGACCACCCTTTTCATCATGATTTTGCTGCTACAAAACAGAGGGAGAGAGATCAGAAATGAATGCAAGCAAACCTGGGTAATTTTACATACCGAGTCAAATTTTTTCTAGACTTGTCCTTTCGGAAAGGCTGTTCTTACTATTTTCTACTGGTGACCAGTTCTGAAAACAGTGACAGTGTAACATCCCAGCATCAAAAGGATTCCACTGATGAGAAGTACACAGAATAGGTACGGCCGGGCATTCTGTTTGACAAATTCAAACAAAACACAGGAACGTCGTAATCTTTTAACCTTCAGCATTAAGAAGCCAAACGTCTTGAGAGATGGTTCAATCTTCTTACTGCCTCGTGTACCACTGTCGCACGGTGTGTAGTGCTAATACGGAGAGCGCAAGGAGAAAAATAAACATTAAGTGTTCTGTTTTGAAGATAATGAGTTTTAACTGGAAAAAAAATTCAATCTAAACCTTTAGGATAAGCCAAGGAATGAGGAGTCCATCAAATACACAAAAGCTCTCAGGCTTTTAAAAATATGACCCAGTGGCAAACTCCGAATGTTGAATAAGTTCCTTTATTGGTTTTAGATGAGCTAGATGCATTTCTCTGTTGAAGAGGTCTTAAAAGCAGTTCTCTCTATCTGCAGAGTGAGCTTTTAGCCGAATTCACATTCAAATGAAGTGTAAAAAAAAAAAAAAAAGAAAGAAGAAGAAGAAGGGGGAAAAAAAAGAAAAACGCTAGACAGCTTTTAATACAGTCTTGTCATGAATGAAATGCATAGGCACTGATGCTGAATGAACATCTCGAGATCTTTTTCTTTCTTTTTTTTTCTTTCTTTTTTTTTTTGCGAAACACATTTTCACCTGCGTGAGAGGGAAAAAGTTTGTCAAAGCTCCTCAACATTTTAAATATGCACTCGGGGGTTCGTCGTCGCTGAAGTATCACAAAAATATTCTCATCAGCAAATGCAAAATAGACTACATTCTGCATTGTAAGACGGACAAATTAAGTTAGAAAAAGGCTCCCATAAGGTCAACACAGTTAAGATAATAAGCATAGATAAAATAGAAAACTGGATATCAGTGGTCTGGTCTATATTGGTACCTGGGGAATTTGCCAATTTGAACCCAGTAGAGGGGTTTTTTTCCTCCTTCTTCTTCTTCTTCTTCTTCTTGTTATTCAAGTTAATGAACTCATTTGTCAAATGGTCTTGACCTTTGATGAGTTTGGACTCAGAGGAGAGATATAGCGGAGGAGTTGAGTACTGCTGATGCAGCTGGAGGAATGAGTGTGGGTGGGCGAGGAGAAGCCGGAGAGGTTCTGAACGAGTCCAGGTGTCATGTCGGGACTAAACGACCCAATGCATTTTACTCCTGCGAACTGACCGTTGTTCTGAGGGGCAGGTCTGAAAATTGCTTTGGTGCAGAGGGTTACAATTAGGAAAGGAGAAAGTAGTAGTCGACGCGCAGTGTGCTCAAGGTTCACAAGGCTTGACTTTTTTTTTGTTGTTGTTGTTTTGTTTTAAAGTAAATTTGTCCCCAGAACAACTCTTATTGTTGTGTCTGGGGCCTGTATGGGCTTGGAAGAGCAGACTGAAACGAGCATCTGCTATTTTTAGGAAACGCAAACTAGACCGTTACAAAGTCTCCCAAGCGCAGGATATATACGTTTAGGTCTAGCTTGTGAACTCTCAAGCAAATCCAATGCGAAAAATGGATTGTCTGAGTGCACTTAAATGAATCTTGGGACATTGCTAGAAGCATGTCTCCCCATGCTGAGAATCCATTGATTTCACCTGCAGACCACAGCTGTCTGTCAACAAGCCTGTACCCTGAGTTAACATTTACTTAAGCAGTTATCGTGTCATGCCTGTTGACGTCCTTCCCCCTTTTTTTCCCCGCACAAAGCTGCTGTCTGTCTCGAGCGAACCACGAAGGCTTATGGTAGTCTGTACCGACAGATACTTCATCTTTTGAGACCAACACGAGGGTAGGCACCTGATCTGTAAATGCCACGCGCATAAATGAACAATGAGATATTGCGACGATATCGGGGGGAAGGTTGGGGCATTGGGGAAGAACATGCCCTTATGTGTAGTGCTAGATATGCTGAGCTCTAGAAACAGCGGGTGTCCGGAACGCAAAAGGTGATGTCGAAAAAGATAAATAACAACAAACGGGAGGTTGAGGCAAATAATAAAATGGTGTTGGAGTGGGAGCTCTTTTTGACACACACACACACACAAAAAAAACGGTTTAAAAAGAGGTTTATATGAGGTGTTTGATGTGCAACCACCTCTGTGAGGGTTCACCTGGATTTTAAATGTGCATGTACTGTATATTAGTGCCAGCTTTGATATGGATATTTGTTCCCTGTATTATGTGATTGTTTCGCCTCATAGGAGAGTCAGACAATTAGCTTGTCTATATTACGCTTTTGTCTCTGCTCACAATGACAACATCGGTCCAATGCGTCAGGTGACTGTCAAAGCCTGCGGCTATAGCGCTCACTGGTCAGACCCGGTTACGGATCCACTCGGACCGATGCGTCATCCGCGTTGGGCATTTACCACGTTGAAGGAGTTTGGAGAACATTTCAGCATGCGGGTTCTCCCTATCCTACCTTCATTCATGTTCCCCACATCCCCCCTTCATCCTCGCTCCCTGCTAATGTCAACACGCCCCATTTGAATCATAGACATAAACCAGTCAGCCACCGGAGTCAAGGTTGGATGTATGTGGCAGTTATTACGTGTTGAAGCCTTTTTTTACAGCCTGCGCTCCCCAACACGCAGACGCCTCACTGAGCCATATCAAAAGGTCATTTTCAAAAAGCGTATTTTCAGACACGGCATATGAGTATATGGCCTATTTGAGAAACGCTGGAACAGACGCGTTAGGTTTTACACCATATAGACTGAGGAGATGCATAATGCACAGGCTTTGTCCTCACACTGTTTGTGATAAGAAACGTTTGTCTCCACCTGGTGAGCAGTTTTTAACTCACACGCGACGGGGGCCCCCCTTCTGCGAACGCACTCGCATATTTCGTGCAGACCTGCCGTTGAAAGGCGCACGACGGGAAAAATGACTGTTTTCACGATTTGCGTTCTCAAAATGGTCTTCTGGTTATTTTCCGCTCAGCGGTGTTGCTCTTTCCCTACAGCACGAATTTCTAAGAAGGTCAGATTAGGTAAATTCAGTACGTGCAAATGAAATATGTTCTTCAGCAGCCTAATTAGTTTAAAATGGCTTTACAGATTCGAGTGGGAAGAGCAGGAATCTGATAGGGCATTTAAACTGACCACAGGATGTGTGGTCCCTCTAAATCAAACCCAGCAGAGTGTGATGGTTTCACAACATAATTGAAACCGAGGTGATACAATTTTACCTCCACACCAGTGACTCTGCGAAAGTTTGATTAAACTCTATCTCTCTGTCTCTCTCTCTCTCTCTCTCTCTCTCTCTCTCTCTCTGTACTGCTGGGAGAAGCAGATAGGTGTTGGAGTTTCACACTGTTGGAAGAGGGACTTACAGACTGCTGGAAGAGGGAGGCGGGTGATTGAGGTACGGACTTTTGGGAGAGGGAGGCGGGTGTGGGAGTCACAGACCGTTGGAAGAAGGAGGCGGGTGATGGAGTCACAGACTGCTGGAAGAGGGAGGCAGGTGATTGAGTTACGGACTTTTGGGAGAAGGAGGCGGGTGATGAAGTCACAGACCGTTGGGAGAGGGAGGCGGGCATGGGAGTTACAGAATGTTCGGCCCAAATGATTGACAGCCACTCAATAAACGTATTTAATGAAGCAGCTCATAAATTATTCCTCTGCTCCTGAGAGAGTGGGGAACGGGAAGATCAAGGGCAGACTCAGAGATAGTGTGTCTCATCTCCCAATACCCAGTGCCTTTCTGAACATCATAAACATACACACACACACACACACACACCACAAACACAAACACAACACACACACATACACATTCAAACACACACACACAGACGCACATGCACACACACAACACACACACATGCACACTCTCACACACGCACACACACAAACACAAACACACATACACATACATACACAGAGAGAGAGAGATACCTGCACACACAGGTTACACTTCCTCTGGCTTAATGTCGACAGAGAACAGTGATGAGACCAGTATATTGGCAACAGTTGTAAATCTAAGCTTAACTACATGTTATACGCGTGGATAAATCATTTCTTTATTGTAGCGTGTAGCATTTCTTTATTGTAGCGTGTAATGCTTTCACCTAACTGTTTGTCATGTCACTGTATATAGTGTAGATTCTCTTTTATCGCAAGTCGAAAAAGGCACGGAAAATTGCAAACTGCCTACATCACGCTTTCCATTCTGGTAAGTTTGGCCATCGTTTGAAGAGACTCTTTTTTTTTTTTTTTTTTTTTAAACAAACTGTGTTAAAATGCTGTTAGTCACAAGAGGAGTCCATATGCAGGCAGTGGGCCTCACGTCCAAGAAATTAGGACTGCATTAAATCCAGCTTAACTCCGTCACTTCCACTATTAAACAATTACAACTCAATCTGATTCTAATTTCATAATAGTAAGGTATTAAGTTGATGTATCGGCTCCGAAACTCTAACGACAGTCCTGGAAGTCCCTCTGAGCGGTTGCTTGGAAGCAGGATATTTGGATATATGAGAAACGTGGGTTGCCAATTCTTTCTGCCTCATTGATTTTTAAAGCTAAAGAGAGGCTTTTGTGAAGAAAATGTAACATATCAATAATCTTGAAATAACCTTTAAATCATCCCTAGAATACTTTAAAAAAAAAAAAACCAACCAAACAAAAAAAAAACATTAGACTGTGACTTATTGCGCCCGTTAATCAATATCAGAAAACATCATCTTTATTTATTTCTTAAGCTGAACCGTTGTCGTTTCTCTGGTGGAATGAACTGACTTTGCTCTTACATCTTATAATAGCTTGAGACCTTTTGTGAAGGTCGTTTGTGGTGACGCCTACCAGATTCAAACTCTTTTTCGGGTTCGTGTCACTGAAAAGTCATTTCTATACATAGTGACCACAGAACTCCCAAAACGGTCCCTTTTTAAAGTTTGACTGTTATGCATGATCGTGTTTCCCAAGAACAGTGCTGTGTCCAAACCAGTTCACCAGCTGAAAAGTTTTGTCTTTTTAACAAATATTGAGACCATCTGATCTTTGTTTTGGCACAGGTTGAGGCGATCACGTTTAGCGAATAATAGTGAAATGTTTCACTTTGCAGGTGTTTATTCAATAGCTGTCAGCAGAGAGTTGGCTCCCTGCTTTGGAAATGGTTTGTAGTTTTATCAACCACATAAAGAGCTGTAATACGTTTCAGGTGCACCAAAACAGGTGAAAACTGTTCGTGAATCATCAGAGAGAGCACCTTGGATAGCCCAGCTCTGCATAAAAGATCAGAAACCTGGCCTGGTTTGGTCTCAACCATACATGTGTGTATAGTAATGCGCGAAGCCAAGATCTTTAGATCTACTGAAGGCCTTCAGAAGAGTTTGTTGTTGTTGTTGTTGTTGTTGTTGTTTTTATGCCCGTGCATCCGCTGTGGTGGGAAAGGGAGCACTATGCAGTTTCAGAGCAATTCCTGTCAGTCATTTCTCAACACGGTAAATCATATTCTGAATTCTAAATCATTGCCAGTCTACAAGACGCCCAAAAGAAGTCTCTAAGCAGCCCGGATTAACATCAGAGAACATATACAGAAATACGGCAAATGATGTCACCTTGCACAAGTCAACCGCCAGAAAGAGAGACTCCACAAACTTTGCCTACGTCGGAGATCAGAGAGGAAGAAGACTTAATTTTCAAAAAAAAAAAAAAAAAAAAAAAAAGATTGCAAATGTAAAACTGAAGTTTTCCGAGAGATCACCTAGGGGTAGAGTGGGACTTCCTGAAACAGTGCGCGTTGAAGAGATGATCCAAAATTTGATTGGTCATATCAGGCTTCAGGTCAGGGAAAAAAAAAAATGAAAAGAAAGAAGTAAGAAGGAACATCTGTTGCTTGGTTGGTGGGAATATTATGCTCTTTGTGGCTGCTTCGCCGAAGTAAAATCCATTTATCGGACAATTCCTGAGGCTATCGGTTAGCAGAACCTGATTCATAAACGAATCTTAATATAGGCCAGCTATCATAAAACATAAAAGAAAATCACAAGAGAATGACTAAAAAAGAAGAGACGTGAGATGCTGTGCCAAAACACAGACCTAGATTCATTTTTTTTAACGGTCGCAGCGCCGATCCAAATCCATTTCCGAACGGGCCGCTCATGCGAGCGAGCGCTCCAGCATTACTCAGCCAAAGCAGCTCTTTGTGGACGAGTAGCTCAGAATTCCTCTCAGCCAAGAAATGCTTCCACGAAACTCTTTCTGCCCAATGACACATTGCGCGGCTAGCGAAATGAGAGATGCACTTAACTCTTTCATCCCAGGAAATTGCAAATCTGTTAATTTTGTTGTTGCTGTTGAATTATATATTCAGTATATAATTGCAAAGGTTCCCCCCTCCCCCACTGACGCTGGTTGAACTGGGTCAGCTTAATCTATCGATGGCATGAAAGTAAGATGGGATCTAAATAAGGTCTAAATGAGGCGGAGGACAGGGGAATGTGCTTCCTTTCTCACAGCTGTGTAAAATCGCCTTCTTTTAAGGCAAATGACATCAAAGCTTTGACCCACTGGAGAAAATTGCTTTCTCAAATAGCCTTGGCAGGCCATGAAATGAAAATTTCATTTTAGATATGCATGTTTCTGTTTTTGGTTCAGTTATGTTCCAGAAGGCCAGGGCACTTTAGTAATTTAATATTTAGGCATTAGAGTTTAGGCAGAGCTTTTTAGAGACAACCTGGACCTTAATGCCTAAATGCTGATGTCTGAGGACCGAGTTTGACTTAACTCTGCGGATCAAGGCCAAGGCGAAGGTCGTGGCCTTAAAGGGGAAACGTGTTGCGCAGACACGACAAAATATGACACACGCTAAACCATTTTTAAAATTAAATCACAAAGATTTGTGGAACTTTCTACATAAGCAGGAGGGCATAAATGACATGAAAGCATACAGTGTACATCAAAGAGAGAAGTGTTTTGTTTCCATTTGCTTTTGTATTTGTTTAGCGGTGTAACAGCACAGCAAAGTGCTGTTAAAATGATTCTGGGTGCTTACGCGAGGATCTCTGGCCTCTGGTTCCTGTGGCCCTCCGGTCATTCCTACGTCGATTTACAAATTCGTATCCATGTTCAGCTACCAAGTGACCGTGCGTGTTGGACCTGTGGTTTGGGGAGATAACCACTGGATGGCGCTGCTGCCGCAAATAAATTCAATGTGCGTAATTACAATGACCAACATATGCGACTTGACAATGATCTAAATCTCACACGTAGCGAGATATTCTGTAAGGTTTCTACTTTCTTCACACTGCAGCTGATATGAATTAAACCTCAGTTTGTATACAAAAATAAAATAAAAATTTGGAAAAAAATTACACCGTGTTCCACACAGGTTAACAATCTCTGTGTTTTGTGTAGGTGTTATCATGCCCTTCCATTTGAAAGTGGGAGACAACAAGGAATTGACATGGAGAGTCTCGATTACAAGTTTTAAAAACATGAGTATGGAAGGATGGGCAAAAGGTAGAATGTGTGAAACAATTCGTGTTTTTTTTTATTTATCGTGTTTGTTTGGGGTTTTGTTTTTCTTTTGCTTATACTGACGGTGCTTTACAGTCGTTAGATTGTCATGGGCAATGCCTTACGTACAGTATCAAGAGAGCTGACTCGTGATGTCACAGGAAGACCTACAAGTGGATCGCTTTCAAGCTGCCAAGGGCCCCGTCACATTGCATGCAGCATATACTTCAGTGCCACTGAATAGTGCGGACGCAGTGGGCAGCGGTCACAAATAAGGTAAGAAAGAAGAGTTAATATCGCCCGGACGTTTCCGATTTTGTTTGAAATGGGTTGTACAGCGAAGCAAAATGCAATTTTATTCGACTGTAGTTTTTTTTCCGCAGCGACTCAAAATGACAGCTTTTCTCGTTAAACGTAAATTTGACTTCCAAGTATCGAGACTGTCAGAGTCGTGTGAAACAAAGATGGACTGATATGTATTTCTGCGTAGCGCCAAACTAACGGTGTCGATGTTAAATTTCGCAAGTTATACAAGTTCTTTTGTTCGGTTAGACGTTTCGTTGTCCCATGTGTGATCATGAGAAAACAGTACGTTGGAACTAAACTTTTTGGAGACTGTGAGCTCGTGTCACAGATTCATTTTGTAATAAACGCGAGGTCTCATCCGCTAGTTTAAAGCCACCGCAGACATGGCAGTTTACAGTCCGTTATCTTCTGTGTGTCAGTGATTTTAAAGATCAGCTGTTGCGCAAAGCATAAAGCAAAAATAAAAGAAATGGAGGGAAAAAATCCGTTGTCATGTGGTTAAGTTAAAAGTCTTTACAGAGGTCAGTAAACGCAGTCTCCGTTCTTTCGATGACACGAAAAAGTACACAGAATTTGGGGAAGTTTAATGTGAACATTACGAAATAGTTTTAAAACGCTGAAGTTTCGTACCCATGGTGACCGGTCTTATGTATTTATTTATTTATTTGTTAATAATGTCTTATGTTGTCTATATGAAAAAGGCAAAAGACATAAACGATAGCTTTGGTTTGCAGTTACCGGCATGACATGGTAGCTATTTCTTTAATCCATTTAATTTATCTGTGCCGATACGACAAAAGTTATACTTCCCATACATGGCCACCGTATTGTTCTGCATCCTAGAGTCCATTCGTGTCTGCACGCGCTGCCAAGGCGCTATTATCCGTCCAACACGAAATGCTGGATTTTCATGCTTTGCGGATTTACGTGAAGTCGTCCTTAAAAATGAGTTGAGAGTGATAAAGTTATAGAGCACCCTCTATAGAATACTCTCACAGTGCAGCATTGAGGGGGAAAAAAAACCTCAGTTGGCACATTGAAAAGAATGTCAGACACGCGGTAGGCTGTAGCACTAGTGTCTGATTAAAGCTATTTACCTCGCGCTCTCTTAAAATGTAAAGGTTATCTGTCGAGCACGAATCCCGAGAGTTTTGGAGCTAACCTTACTGTGCGTGGTTTAAGATAGCGTGTTAACGGACAAATGGTGCTTAACAGTGGAAAATTTTGGTTTGATATCCATGGGTGTCTCCAAAACGGACGTGAGTTAAACAAACTGTCACCGGCTGACACAGGCTTCCTGATTTAAGAGCCTGAATGTGGCTTCAGCTGGGGCTACAAGAGAAAAGGGTCTATGGGAACATTACATCCTACAGGCCCCTCCTTGGGCTGTACAGGAAGGACAAAAAGTTATCGTGTTTCGGCCCTCTGTTTTTCCACTGTGCATTCAGCTCTTTCTCCCTAAATGCCCAGCCTGTAGGTCTGACACAGCAGGTCTCTACAGAGTCACACCATCTCTCTTTCTCTGGGGATCCTTTGTTATCTCTAGTCTCTCAGTTTCAGTGTGTCAGAATTGCCATCAGATTTTATGGTTAACTCAGTAATGCACAATTTATGGCCTTTCTTTGTCACACAAGGCCTTTTCCGATTAGTTTTTCAGGACTCTGTTTGGTCGCTTTAACTTCCTGACTGACTTTCAATAGACGCAGACCTGTGAGGGCACTCTTGGTTGATAGAATCAGCCAAGAAATATGTAGCCATCGCACCAGGCGTGCGATATCGACATTCATTTTGAAGCAGGCACCTCATTGAGCTTTCGCGTTCTCTGGCGAACCTTGAGAGCGTTTTTTTCCATGGAAACTGCGTTCGTGCAGCTCGAGCCGTACGGCCGGCAACACCCACGCTCAGAGATGAATTCCGCTTGACCAACGATTACAATCAGTGCCGCAGATTAATTTGGACCTGGAAATAGCTCCTGCTTTTGAATAACATGTATCAGCAGCTGCGACCCAACTTGCTCTTAGGGCATAGTTGATGACACATTAGGATAATTAACAGACCATGGTCCAGCAGTGATCATTAGAATCCCCCTCAGCCCATGGCACAGTGGGTCAGCCATGGTAATGAACATCTCTCATTGGCGTTAGGGCTTTTTATGGTTTGATATCACGAGCAAAAGATTTGTGAGGGTTTTTGTCCCGCATTGGCTCAACTTCACTCCGGAACCTTCTCTGAGACACGTCATGTTCCGGAACTTTAAAAAAAAAAACAGTCAGTGGAATTGTCACACTGCTTGTCAGCCTAAGCTGGTGCAGGTCAAACCATCTTCCTGTAGTTCTACCCTCCCCAATGGATTTTCCTCAAACTTTGATGACTTTAATAACTATCTGTTCTCAGTGCATAAATGTTCCTAAAGTATGTGATTGAATGTGATGAATCGGGTTGATTTCGGGTTGAAAAATATCCTCCAGTTAGGCAGAATTAAGGGAACAACGTTGATCAACGCTGGTTCAGACACTAGCTTCCAAATACTCTCACTTTTGGAGGTGTCGGATGCAGCTACCTTTAGGAGAACGGAGACGTTCGTTAAAGAAATAACTGACGGATGAAGGGGGAAAACCTAACAGTAATGAAATTGCGGGGTGTCAAAGAAGCACTGGACGTGTAAAACCGGGAGGTTTGCCGGAAACCGCACTGTCCAAACGGTCTGTGACAACTGGAAAAAAAAAA
This sequence comes from Chanos chanos, assembly GCF_902362185.1. NCBI lineage: Eukaryota > Metazoa > Chordata > Actinopteri > Gonorynchiformes > Chanidae > Chanos > Chanos chanos. The sequence continues at coordinate 6,097,357 of NC_044502.1, read as the reverse complement.
AAAAACGAAAGCAGCATGGCGGAATTGAGCTCAGTGACAGCCCAGTTTAGGTTGGCGTGTCAGATGAGGTCATTCGCCATATTTCTTGTCACTACACCTATCCTGTCTCATCATATCAGTGGACACAAGTATGGAAGGAAGGAAGGATGAAAGGAAAAAAAGACGCTACACGCTTTTTTTTATTTTTTATTTTTTTTTATTATTTTTTGGACAGTGCCTCGTGAACCTCGCTCATTGTGATCTCTATCCAAAAGGAACCACTAAAACCGCATCAAAAGAACAGATTCACTTAAATCTTGGTTGCAGTATTCAATAACATTAAATCACCCAGCTGTCTGCATGAAAAACACCCAGAATTCTCATAAAGAATATGAAGTGATCTGAGAACTGGTGAGAGAGGATAGCTTTGTTGTTCAGGTCAGTTACATTAGGAGATGTCAGTACCGTTATTCCAATATCACGCCTGTCAGTTCTCTGTAGTTTCCATTATAGTGCCAGCACTTTCATGGTCATTACTTCTGCCAGGACAATGAAAGTACCAGTGATCATGTATTACTCTTAATTCTCAATCAAGAGATGCATAAGCTGATAACTGGATTTGATTATGGTCAGGGTCGGTGTTCGAGGCCAAGGCTGTGTGGAATAAAGACACCAGCAACGTAACAGTAAGCAATGACACAAAATACTACTTTTTTTGTGAGTGTGTTTTTTCGCATGACTGTGTAATCAGTGAAGGAAAACTTCACCCTCTGTGTTTGCAAGTGTCTGTGTGTGTGTGTGTGTGTGTGTGTGTGCACGTGAGTGTGTGCATGCATATGTGTGTATATGTTTGTGAAAGGGTGGGTGCTTGCATTTTGAGAGCTACTGGATACCTGAATTTCACCAAGGGGATGAATAAAGTACCTATCTATCTATCTATCTATCTATCTATCTATCTATGTTTGTGAGTGTATCTGCACTTGCCAGTTTTGAACCATTTTGCATGCGTGTGTGCATGTGTGTGGGGGTGGGGGGGTGGTTGTGTTTGTGTGTGTCTCTGGAGGGGGGGGGGTGTTCGTGCATACCCAGAAGGGTGGATAACTTCTATTTTTTCAGCATGACTGAGTAATCAGTGAAAACTTCACTCTCTGTGTTTGCAAGTGTCTGTATGTGTGTGTGTTTGTGACTGTCTATCTATCTATCTATCTATCTATCTATCTATCTATCTATCTATCTATCTATCTATCTATATGTCTATCTGTCTATCTATCTATCTATCTATCTATCTATCTATCTATCTATCTATCTGTCTATCTATCTGTCTATCTATCTGTCTATCTGTCTGTCTGTCTGTCTTTATGTCTGTCTGTCTGTCTGTCTGTCTGTCTATCTATGTTTTTGGGTGTATCTACACTTGTCAGTTGTGAACTATTTTGCATGCATGTGTGTGTGCATGTCCGTGTGTCTATGTGTGTGTGCGTGTCTGTGTGTGTGTGTGTGTGTGTGTGTGTATATGCATGTGTGTGGATGTGCATGTGTGTTTGTGTAGGGGTGTGTGGGTTTTGTGGATACCCGACAGGGTGGATAATTGCACATGTATGGGTGTTTCCACATTTCCTATTTCCATACCAAGGTAGTACATTAGAAACCAAATTCACTCAATGAATACAGCTTGAGTGACTCTAACAACTCACCATGATGAATTTCATTAAAAAGAGAGATGTGTTTCCCATATTCTAAGGGACGCTGAAAAAGAAATAATAATTAAGAACAGGTTTTAACAGTAATTCAGAATGTCTGTCTGGACTTCTTAGAATCATGTTCAGCTTCAGCTGTAAAAGGCAAAAACCCAATGGATAATTTTTTACATATGAATCCAGTCATGTTGTTTCAGCTCTCGTTCCAGCAGGAAATGTTTGGAGAGCGAACAAAAGAATCACATGATGTCTCGGCCATTGCTTTTGGCGATACCCGAGAGGTCTTCGTTTAAAAGGAAACAACAACAGAGTCGACGCAGATGTCTGAGACGTTTTCAGCACAGTATGCACAATATGGCAATGCCATCCGGAATCCATACAAAAAAAAAAAAACAAAAACAAAAAACAAACAAACAAACAAACAAAAAAAAACCGACAAACCCGAAGTGTTCAACAAACCAAGTATTCACATGGAACAAGCTTGATGACTCACTCAAACTGAACTTTCTATGTTTCACACTGAACATTCTATGCATCATTCACACGCTGAGCATTCTACGCTTCATTCACAGTGAACACTCTGTTTCATTCAAACAGAATAATCTGTCTTTGAAACAAAGCAACAAAGCAGCAACTTTTAAGTGAATGGATTCATAATCATGATTGTTATTGTAGATTCCTGTGGTCGTTCGTTACTCTTAACGCTGTTACATTTGGTAAGGGTTCACATACACTTTGGAACTGTCCATTGACAGAAAAAATGGTTGTGAACCATTTGAACCAAATGGTTTGAACTGTAAGTTGTAGCTCTGCCCAGGAGAAGGAGTCAAATAAACATTCACTCAGCCAAAAGCGTAGAAGTGATCGAGCAGGTACAACTATGGCACCAGTCCTTCTACAGCTCCACCTTAACTTAAATGTTAATTCAGTGCCAAGTCAATGTCCCAAACCAAAGACATATTCGTGTCATTTGAAAGACCAAATGCTTATCAGTATCAGAGGACCTTCAGAAAGGAGCTCATTGTAAAAGAGGGATTTTTGACGAATCTCAAGGTGAAATGAAGTGGGGAGGTTGCATGTGAATCCGTAGAACGCTCTGGACGGGACATCGCCTGCTTTGCTCGCGTTGTTGGTGTCGGCGTCCAGACAAATGGGGCTGTTTTGAACAGCAGACCGGGAGCGTTTCCACGGCCCCCCTAGCGTCTCTGCCGCAGCGGTTACCGTGCTCTCGGCCAGAACGGAGGGTCACAAGGCTGCTTGTCTCCCAGCTGTTTGCTTTGGGAAATTGAAAGTTTATTCTTAACGGTCCAACACAAACAACTGTTGGTGCTCTATTAAAACTTGGATATCCGATTATTTATTGTAATAACTGAATGTGAGTCGATCAGATAGGTGTAGAGCGGTCCTCAGTGCATTAAATGTCGTTATCTTTTGTTACAGGTTACGTTGAGGATTGTTCGCTGAGTGGTACAGCCTTAAAGCAAATTATGATGTTATTCATTTAGGCAACACTGATACTGAGCACAGTCTGTGTCATTTTCAGGTCAAAGCATTGGATCTATGATTTTACAACGGCCAAGTAAAGGAAGGATGAGTGGCTGGTGGATTACCTCATTTTTGTTGCTGTTAACTGCCTTTGAGGTACATGTACACACATCACGCGGCACTAGACACATATTCACATTGCGCTCTTTGAATGCTTAGGGACCAAAAGTATTTTATTTTGTGATAGTTGTCCTTCAGTCATTTTTGGTTCGTTCTAGAATAACAGGACGTCATCTGTATTAAACTGTGGTCATTTCAGACTGGACAGGTTTGAGCAAAGACAAACAAGCGTATGATTTTATGTGGAAACGTCTTTTCTAGCGGCGTCATTCATAAGTCAAACAGTAGCCAAGTTTTAAATGCGAGGTCCTTTGATCCTCAAAGACCTTCACGCCGCTGTCACATCGATTCTCTCCGAACAGATGCTGGTCGCGGCAGACGAGGAGGTGAACGGTACGGAGCAGGAGCAAACTGCGGCCGTTTATCACGACATCGACCACACCAGGAACAAGATCATCACGGCACAGTTTGAGTGCTACCAGAAAATCATGAGGAACCCAAGCCCACATAAAACAAGTGTGAAAAAGCCTTCATGATTATTAAAGATTATCAAAACCATGCACGATTATTAAGATTATCAAAACCATGCATGATTATCATGAGAGCTGTTTCTTTAAAATAGTTTTTTTTTTTTCCCCGGTTAAAAAAAAAAGAAGCCTCACCGCTGTCGAATTATTATTGAAAAGATGATGAGATGTTTAGCACTTGGAATGAAAGAGCGGTCCCGCCGCCCATCAGATAGCACTTGTAATACTATCTTGCGGAGAAGCAAAACAATTTTGTCTTATTTTTTTCTTTCTTTCTTTTCTTTGTGTGTTTTTTTTCCGCAGTGCCCATTAACTCGGGCACTGTGATAACATCTGATAATATCTTATGAGCATTCAGTGCGAGGCTCCACGACTGATGGTAATCTCGACGAAAGTAATATTCGCTCAAGCCCAAGGACAGCTCTAATGTCATTATTACGAATTAGAAACGGAATCTCCCCAAGGTTACAATCATTTTGAACACAACGCGGCATACCCGTGTTGTGATGTTGAACTTAAAACTTTAACTCCTCTCTCTCTCTGTCTCTCTCTCTCTGACGTCTCAGACGCGTCCATGTGTGACCTGACCTGGGACGGATGGCTGTGCTGGGACGAGGCAGAGGCGGGCACCGTCTCCATGCAGCACTGTCCAGATTACTTCCACGACTTCGACACGTCCGGTGAGTGCCGGCGTCTCTTTTCCCCAGTATCTCGCCGGTATCTCCCATAAGCGTTGGAGTCATGGAACGGAACATAGAGGCCTCTTCGCTGAAACAATACTCACGGTTAAAAAAAATTTGACTGAAGCTGTTTTTTTTTTTTTGTTTACACTAATCTGTGTGATGTTACAGTAAAGTCACAGAGTAGCTTTGAAGCTGAATTGCTTTGTTGTTGCTGTTGTTGTTGTTGTTGTTGTTGTTGTTGTTGTTGTGATCAGCACAGTAGTTGTAACTACAATGTAACTACATAGTAATACACTGTATGTTGGTGAGTGTAACATGTTAACCGCTTTGTGGCAGTAGGAAAAGCAGTACTGTTTTTTTGGACTTGAAACAAAAGAATCACTTATTTCTAACTATTAGTACCATGTGTTTTGGCCTGATGGAATTTGTGGCCGTAACCCAAAGCCCTCTTCCTTTCGCTCCAGCATATCTGAAATTACTGAATGAGTTTAAACAAGCTGGTAGATTCAGCGTCATTCCAGCCCTGGGGACAGTGTGAAATTATTTCCAGCACTCTTGTACTTATCGGGCTTTTTCAGATCTGTTGGGAAAGTGGGGGAAATAGAATGATGTAGAACTGACTGTACACCCCACAACAAAGGCAAAAATCTGTTGTCAGTTTTCCCCCATGGCTTGACAATTGTTGTTTGTTGTGTGTTGTTTGTTTGTTTGTTTTGTTTTGTGCAGAAATAGTGACGAAGATTTGCACTAACAGTGGGCAGTGGTTTGTTCATCCCGACAGTAACCGTACCTGGACGAATTACACCAGCTGCAAAGCGAAACCGACCGACCACGTCAATGTAAATCGGTTTAGAACGAAATCTCTCTTTGACGTTTAGGGGAGAAACACAAAACAGAAACCGTAGACGTCTAAATTTGGAAGTGTTGATTCGTTAGCTGTATGCTATTCTACACTGAATATTAGTTAGAACTGGTGTTGAGAAAGTAGGGGCTTCCCAGTGCTTTTAAGTCTAGCGCTAATAAATGTTAATATAATCCAGGATTACACTCTTTAGAGTTTATTTTAACACAGCCACTAGCAGTTCCACAGCTACATATATACGATCATACATTAAGCCAAGTAGTTGGCACTATAAACAGCAAATTCACCAGTGCTCAGTTAACTCTTCAGAGTCCCACAATTTACTATGGAATAATACACACTCTGCAAACTCCCAGAGTTGAATTTAGAATTTTACATTTGCTGTAGATCGACCTTTACAGAACATAAGTGGGGAGTTAGTGATTCGGGGGGGGGGGGGGGGGGGTTCACTGTTCTGTTGCAGATACTCATCTGGTTATAGATGGCTTTTAAATGTGTAATAAAACAATGCATTGATGTATTCGTGTGTCTGTTTTTTTTCAGGCAGCGGTGAATCTCTATTACTTGACTCTGATTGGACATGGATTGTCACTGATATCTTTGTTTATTTCGCTAGGAATATTTTTCCATTTCAAGTAAGTCAAAGAATGTTATGAACCGCGGTCCAGCATTCTCTCTCTCGAAGAAGAAGAAGAAGAAGAAGAAGTTATTTCACTGCCGTTTCATACATTGTAACTTTTCTTTTTTTTTTTTTTCTTTTCCTACCAGTAGCTTGAGCTGCCAAAGGATCACTCTACACAAGAACCTGTTCTTCTCTTTCATCCTGAACTCAGTCACCACAATCATTTGGTTCACTGTGGTGGCCAGCAACCAGGAACTAGTGCAGGCTAACCCAGTGAGTACAAAACATCTGCCAAGCTGTGGGGTTTTCGCAGTGAAAGGGAAAGAAATATTTTATATTTTAAACTGCTCTGCAACTTGTCTGTCAGAGGGTTTCATTTACTTTTGAGCGTGATCTTTGTGCTCGAAATGAAAGATGACATCAATAATGATGAATGAAAGGGAAATGTCTTTCCTAATCGAGACAGTGGTGCTGAAGATAGAAATCCAACGTGCTGTAACTGTTGTACCTTCGATGTTAAGCTTCTCTAAAGGGCGTCCCGTGAAGCACAGTGCCACAATGCCACTTTCTGAATTCTAATTTCTGCTTCTTTTTTTTTTTTCCTCCAGGTGAGCTGCAAGGTGTCCATGTTTATCCATTTTTACATTTTCGGCTGTAATTACTTCTGGATGCTGTGCGAGGGGATATATCTCCACACTCTCATCGTTGTGGCGGTGTTTGCTGAGAAACAGCACCTGATGTGGTACTACCTGCTTGGCTGGGGTAGGTCACGCCCGTACAGCCGGACAATACCGGCACATTCCTCCTCTGCCACATCCGCTCTTAAAATCTATTATGACCTGACCGCATGCTTAGATGGCATTTCAACTCGTGGAAACAATGTATCATTCAGTTATTGTGACCCTGCGAAAGCCTGAGCTTCATAGCACCTTGGTTGTTTTTCAGGGTTTCCTCTGATACCTGCACTGATATACGCCATAGCCCGGAGTTACTACTACAACGACAAGTACGTAGACATATTGTTCTGCTAGACGCTGGTGCTATGATTTCTGATCACACCACACAGGACATCTGCTGGCATTAGTGAGGGATCACGCATGGCTTAGACGTGGTATTACTGAGCTTTCAAATCCACCAGTTTAGCTGAAATGAGCTTTTGTTCTGAGGATTTGTGTAACGACATAGGCTTGGAGAAACTAAAAGGTTCACTCAGTGCCTCATTCATTTCTGTTGTTTACTCAGAGAGAGAGAGAGAGAGAGAGAGCTTATGAAATGTTTATCTTGGTGTCTCCCTCCCTTGCAGTTGTTGGATCGGCGCGAACACGTCCCTGCTTTACATTATCCACGGTCCAATCTGCGCCGCTCTGCTGGTGAGTCGCTCGGGCTTTTGCTCTGGATCGTATCCCTACGCACAATCGCCGGCCCGCACACGCGCACGCGCACGCGCACGCACACGGCTTTGTTTCTCAGCTTGAGGCTCTTTTCCTGTTTTCCGAGATGGAATCGTTTCAAAATTCGATTAGAAATGATTGGGCGGACTTCTTCATTCCCCATGTAAATTACAGAACGGTCACCGACGGTACCTCATTCAGAACCTTGATCTGAATTCGAAGTTATTGCTCTAGCGAGCTTACAGAGGAAATGAGTAGGTGGATTCTTTCTTGTTTTTTGTTTGTTTGTTTTTCATGCGCCGGAGGGGTAGGGGGAGGTTTGTAATTTGCCCCTGTTCCTTGTTTAGATTGTAATTGATGCTCACCGATCAAATTAAGTAGAATCGTTTGGGTCAGACGCATCACTTAGGGTCAAACTCTCAATGAAACACAGGGCCGTGTGCAGCGTGTTGTTGATTATGTGTGATAAATGACGGAACCCATGCTGAAAACACTGACACAGACTACAGAGGAAAACTGTAAAAATTGTTTTATGGTTTAAAGTTTCCCCACAGTTTACAGGCTTCCTTTCAGAGTTACTCTAACACCTTGTGCATTACGGTTACTCAAGAGAAAGAGAGAGAGAAAGAGAGAGAGAGAGAGAGAGAAAGAGAGAGAGAGAGAGAGAGAGAGAGAGTGCTATTTTCCGATGCTTTCCTAACTGCAAACCCTCTGAACACTGCTGCTTTAAAAGAACATCGGAAAAAGTGTTGATATAATACACTCTCACCAGCGTGGTTTATAAAGTCGTTGAACACTAGCCAATTTACTGTAATACCCACTGGCGTTAAGTTGTACTTGTCGCTGCTTCTCCACATTGTCACAGAATAGTGAGTAGTTTTTTTGTTGTTTTTTTTTAAATAATACCATCTTAAGTATGGCCACCGTAAGTGACTGTGTCCTTACATCTTATAGACTCTCAGCTAACACTGCTACAACACATGTCCCTCTCTCTCACCCTGCCTCAGGTCAACTTGTTCTTCCTCCTCAACATCGTGCGTGTGCTTATCACTAAGCTGAAGGTCACCCACCAGGCTGAGTCGAGTCTGTACATGAAGGCGGTCCGAGCCACCCTCATTCTGGTCCCGCTGCTGGGCATCCAGTTCGTCCTGCTGCCCTACAAACCAGAGGAAAAGATGCCGTCCGAGATCTACAACTACATCATGGCCATCCTCATGCATTATCAGGTGAGTGTTGCCGTCGGTTACCGCCTGGCTGGCTGCCTGTCTGTCTGTCTGTGTGTCAGTGGTGTTTTTGACGAGGAGTGTTTGTGGAGACTTTGGATTTTGATGCGGACGACTGACGTGGCAGACACGTTCCTGTGTGAAAACAGTTTTTAGAAGTTGAAATTAAGTGTGTGTTTGCGTGTGTGTGTGTGTAAGTGTGTGTGTGTGTGTGTGCGCACATAAGGTTGAGTATTATTTAAGATGTTTTGTTTTTTTCTTGTTTTAGGGGCTCTTGGTGGCTACGATATTCTGTTTTTTCAATGGAGAGGTAAGGCTTTCGCGGTCTCAAACACAGGAAACCACAGAATTGATGTGGAATGTTGGTGTTTTATTTGCCTCCGCAGCGTTAAACATGTTATTCTCATCAGTCAATAAACGGTTGTTACTTTTATGTAACGACCACTGCGGTCCTACTGTGTGACAAACTCTTGTGTTGGTAACCTTGCACAATCACAAACATGTTTTTGTTTATGGTTGCTAGGTGGTTGTTAAGAAACGCAATTCGGTTGCTAAGTTGTAAAAACCAGAAGTATATTTTGTGGCATAAGCTAAACCAGTACTTGAATTAGGTAATGTTATGAGGGTGCCCCCAAATTGCTGTACACTAGATTTGTTCACGAATCTTCAGTAGAGTTAAACATAGTTTTGTGTAAAAATAGTATTTTATGTAGCAAGCAGTCACGGAGCATAATAATATTCAATGAGTGATTTTTTTTTTGTAAGAAAAGAAGCCCTTTCAGGGTGATTATTACCATAACCTGTCATTAGATTTCACTTACATGCTCTGATATCATTTGTGTTTGTGTTGTTGTTGTTGTTGTCCTATGCTCTCGAATAGGACAAGATCAGGCAACATTAATATATTTATCCGTGTTCACGGCTACTGCTGGCACGACTGAATGAAATAGTTGAACGTAACACGCTGAACTCTGTTGTTCTCTGTGTTGGGCTGTAGGTGCAGAGTGTGTTAAGAAGGCACTGGAACCAGTACCGCATCCAGTTCGAGAACACCTTCGCCAACACCGAAGCTTTGAGGTCGGCCTCCTACACGGCGTCTTCCATGACGGAGGTGCACCGCTGCTACAGCATCGACGGGCACACGGAACATTTGAACGGCAAGAGCTACCTCGACATCGACTCCACCATCCTCAGATCGGACAGCCTGTACGGGTGAAGGATCTAAGCCCCACCACCTCCTCCTCCCCCCCGTCCCCCGTCCCCTCAGCAGGCAGCCCTTCCCCCCCCCCCCCCCAACCTCCAGGACTACTGATAACCATTGTTGCATTTCCTTGAATGGAATTTATAACTTTTTTTAATTTTTTTGCTGGAAGGCATCATGGTGTAAAACAAATTCTTACCAGCTCACATTTCAACTCAGCATGTAACACTGCACATTCACGTCAAAAGGATTGGAATGCTTATGTCACAGAAAAAAAAAAAAAAAAAAAAAGAAAGAGAGAGGAAGTGCTTTTGTGTCAATAAGGAATCCGGATCACCGCAAGATTCACATCCTGACAAAAAAAAAAAGATCCCCAGCGGCGTCGTAGACTTGCTGCTACTCCCAACCGGTTTTGTGCCAAAAGGACCTCAAAGAGAACACCCTGTAGATGACATCAAAGGACTGATGATCAATGAGGAGACAGAGAGAAAAAAAAAAAAAAAAAAAGTTTCATCATGTCAAAGAGTTTCTTTGAGTTGCTTTTGGGTCGCACAGCAAAAAGATACAGTTTATGTTAAAACTTCAGTGAAGGATTTTTTTTTTTGGATTTTCTTCTCGCCTTTAGTGTTCTTTTCTTTTCTTTTCTTTTCTTTTCTTTTCTTTCCTCTCCTTTTCTTTTCTTTTTTTTAAAAGCTTGTTCGTGTACTGTTTTGAAAGGGAAATCGCATAATTTGATAGTTGAAAACAGGTTTAAACTTGGCAACAAACACCAGAACAGAACCTTCTTTTTTTTTTTTTTTTTTTTTTCTTTTTTTTTTTGACCAGAGATGGATTGCACTGACTGAAAGCGATTGCCTCTTTTATAAAACACAGTTTTTCGGAAAGGGAATATGCACTGCGTGAATCACGAGGTAGTCTGTGCTGTGAGATTCTACGATCTTCTTCTTCTTACTCGGTCATTGTAACGGTTTATATCCTTATGTTTACGGAATGTGCACCTCCTCTCTGACTGGCTCATATTTAATGTAAACGCGATTCTGTGATCAGATGAGGAAAGACATTTTAACAACTAAACATATATCGGCATTCTGTGGAGAGCCCAAAGTAACTGTAACAAGCTAACATGTACAGTGCACGTTTGCAATATACGCCCACCTACAATGTAGATTCACAACGATCTAGCTCCCTTAGCACAGGAGCGGTCAAGTCATATCTCGCGTGTGCTCCTACATGTTTAAGGACGGTTCGCTTCAGCTTAGGGAAATTCTCTCGGTTTTTCCGTATTGGAGCTGGTTCAACAATAGTAACTTTATGTCTGGAACATAACTATGCTTTTAATTTTTACTGTCAGGTCTGTCAGAGGGCATTTTAAATGTCATATTCATATGCTGGAAATGGAAACCGCTCTCGCTCAGATGCTGTATATATATATATATATATATATATAATTTTTTTTTCTTTGATTTTGACTGAGAATGTGTAATTGTTATTTGTGTATATATTTATAACTGTATGCTCCTGTATAGTCATGTCATATATATATATATATATATATATATATATATATATATATATATATATACACATATATATAAAACAATATATATTCAAGGGTTTAACTGTATCACATCACAGTATTTAATAAAAATCATGCTTTTAGAAAGTTTCATAACCTTTAGCAGAGAACGTTTCAAAAGAGACAAGACAAGCATTGATTTATCGTGATTTCCATTAAGTTCAATAAGATTGTATCGTTTTTTTTAATACACCGCTGTAATTTCTAAATGGGATAGCACTTGCCACGAAGGACCATGATTTGTAAGGTTTTAACTGATAGAATGAGAGACAAAGGTTTCCGAAAACTTTTTTCTTTTTTTTTTTTTCTGTAATCATGCCAGTTCTTACTCACAAACGTGTAATGGAAGCAAACAAGATGTATGTCTTATTTTGACATTTTTGTGTGTATGTTTCTAGTTTTTTTTTTTTTTTTTCCCTTCTTCTTTCACCAAATTGGTAGAAATATATTGTCTCCTTGGATAGTCTGCATCTCTGTGTTCCAGTTCCAAAACATTAATATATTAGGACACTACATGAAATTGTGTGGAAATAACCTAAAATCTTTTCCAGCGTTTTAGTCAGTGGTGTGATCCAAAACATCATCATTTCCCATGAATACATTTGTGTTTGATGTTTTCCAGTGCTACACATGCAGATCAAAAGTGAACATTTCAAAGGTAAAGCTTTTTTTTTTTTTTTTTTTTTTTTGGACAAAGAAATCGTGCGTTCTGAGAGGAATGGAAATTTGTGGTATAAAATGCATTCTGTGAGGACATGTGTTTGCCAGAGGGGAAAAAAAAAAAAAATTTACCTCCAGGTTTTGAAAATGGCTAATAGCCAAAAGGTTTTTTTTCTAGCAGCTGTTCGACACAAAGCCCGTTTGTGGTTAAAAATAACGACCCACCTGTTTCCATTGTAGCTTCGCTGTACTCACAATGAGTAGGTGATCTTTATCGGTGTAGTGGAATTTATTTCCAGGTGGGCAGAAAGGGTTTTTATGGTATTGGTGGTCATGGCCAAATGTAAGGAAACACCCCAGTAACCAAGAGGTTGTGGGTTTGGCACGACCGCTCTCTACCCACATGCCCTTGATTAACATCCTTGACGCCAAGGTCATGCCTTGGACGTGTGATCTCCGATAAAGAAAGTTCATTGTAAGTCGCTCTGGTTAAGAGAGCGCAAAAAAGTGAACGAAGGGTAGTGCTTAAGTTTAGTTTTGCCGTCAAGGATAAAGCTTTCAAATATTACAGTCTGCGTTCTTCGCCCATTGAAAACAAGTGTTACAGTGGTAACAGAAATGGTTTCGTTAATAATAAGGGGGTGTGAAGACTAAAGATTGAAGATTCCTTTAAAGGCATAATAACTGTATGGTATACAAGTGTCAGCAAAATGTCTAAAAATGCTTCAGGGTCTTTGATTCCCAACTCATTACTTGATGCTACCATGCATGAAACTGTGGGAAGAAATTTGTTGCTTATTGTCTTAACCCAAACCAGAGGGAACATCCTAGAGAGCACACAGAGGACACCCAAGAAAAAAAAAAATAGATTTTTTTTTTAAACATGATGACGTAAAAAAAATTGACAAGAAGAGCAACATTCAGGTTATGTAGACAGACCTCATAAGCATATAGTTTTACACACATACAGAGTGAAAAATATTTTTTAAAAAAATCCACTGAGTAGCATTGTACACTTCTGTTGAGTTGACTTCATCTGCAAGAGAACTTACATTTTCAAATGTTCACGTTGGCATGGTTGTCGTTGTTTGTTTCTTGTGTGTTGTTTGTTGTTGTTCCTGGCTGTTATTTTATTTCCATCGTGATTCTAAAGATGGTATTGAAGGTCACATTGCTAAATGAAATGTGACTGCCGGTGGTAGCTTTTGGCTCAACAGGATGTGTTGCTTCCTGACACACACACACACACACACACACACACACACACACACACACCATGACCACCACACATCGAAAGGAAAATGAAGTATTTTAGTGTTGGACGTGTGTAAGTCCACAAATGTTGTTCTGCCAATGGGAAGTGAACAGAAAGCAAGTTCATATTTTGGTGCTGCCACACACAGCGCTGATGCTGTTCTTTGTGACTATTGTGCAACACAGAAAATGAAACTCTGCGTGTGTGGGTGTGTGTGTGTGTGTGTGTGTGTGCACGTTTGTTTGCAGGCAGGCACCTCCTTGCATGTGCAAATGTCCTTGTGTGATATTAACATAAATTTCAAAGTCTATCAGTCTAAGCATCTGGTTCATTTCCTCATATTGATTCCACATGTTGTAATACTTGCCTCCAGGGAGGGTGGGTTCCCTTTTCAGTAACTCTGCTCTGCTCTGAGTGGACTACATGCAGATGAGCAGAATGAACATTTTAAATAAAAAAGAAAAGAAAAGGAAAAAAAAGAAAAAGAAGAAAGGAGGACAACGGGCCGCATACCAAGTACACATGGTACCAAATGGTCTTTGAATTACAGACGCCATTTCAGGCTGTACACTCACCCTCTCAAACGAAACATCTATGTGTGATATGACAATGACGCTTCGGCTCTAATGTCAGCAGTGGTCAACTACGTTGTCTTCCTTTTTTTTCTTTTTCACTGAAGATAATGCCCAGTAACAGTGCAGCAGTGCCAAACTGTTTACGGTCTGTTTGCTAGCAAAATACAAGCAGTACACAGTTCCCTTCCATTCTTTTAATCAAAGCTACGTCTCCTGGCGCAAAAACAAGCCACTTCCTGTTTCTATAATTACGACGACCGAACTTTCGCCCCATCCGCTGTTGATTATGAAGCCTTCCAGTGCATGGGGAGAGCCACAGTGTCACTGTATTCACGTAATCGTAAAATATGTTGGTAACAGTTCTCTGAACCAGTTGGATAATATTGTTGTTGATGTTAAGGTTGTTGTTGCTGGTGTTGGTGGTGGTGATGGTGATGGGAGCAGTGGTGTGTGTCTGTGTGTTTCTGTGTGCGTGGCCTTGAGCAAAATAATTTCACTGATTCACACGATCCACGTCTCATGAGGCATGTTCTTGAACACATGGCACAGACATGTTACGAGCATGGAGTTGTGATTTTATTGACTCTGTTGGTGTAGCTGGTTCAATCAGAGGGTTTGATCTTCCTGCCATTCTTATCAGCAATGTGCCACATCCTCAAACAAAACAAAACAAAACAAAACAAAACAAAACAAAAACATTAATTCACGGAACTAAAAGCTCTCAAGGAGTGCACTTTTCGGGATAATAGACCTAAAATACCTATAAGGCAAACACAACACAGCTGGTGGTTTCAGGTGAAACCAGTGGGGAGAACTCAAAGTCTTAAAGCCATGAAAGCAGTACTGTGAGTCCAGAAACATTTGTTCAGTTCAGGTTCGTTCAAATCTGAGACTTTCCTAGCAACATATTTGGCCCAATTGCGTTTCTCTCATCTTAAATCTTTTTTTTTTCTTTTGTTTTCTTTTCTCGTCGACGCCCTTTGCAAGAAAGACATTCCCTCCTGTGCTTTTATGTAATATCTCCGTGTAACGGGGTTATATTTAGAGGAACTTGCTTTCGTGGCCTGCTCATGTGGACATTACAAATGCCTTTAACTGCCTTTTTTTTAAAAAGCCCGAATCTTTGGAATGGACTCATATTTCCCTCATGTTGGCCATCCTGCGGATATTGTGTAAAAGAAACTTCAGGATGCTGTGGTGTGCAGAGCTGCAGAGTGGGCAGAGGGACAAACGCATTCCTTACCCATCTCTCAGGAACACCTTTCATTCTGACGATAAAAATATAGCAGGTCTGCCTGAGGCTGTTGGTTCAAATCCGGCTTTGTTCAGATCCGCGCGCGTGCCATCAACTGGTCTCTTTGTACGCAAGCCGCGCAATACGGCGTTTGTTGTCTCGCACCAAGCTACGGAATCGAAACGTAGTAAATTCTTTTGTAAATATTTTGTAAATTTGCATTGTCGTGCTTTTTCGTGAAAATTTCAATGAATTAGTTTACGTCAACATACAGGGAATCAAAGGAGGGTACAAGTTTAGTGGTTTACTTGTTCTGTGTTTTTTCGTACAACAGAAGTGAAGTTACGAATACAGTTTTTTTAAAGCCTGTCTAATGCAACAAATAAACGTGACAATATCAACAGATCTCTTTTCACAGTCTTCGGTGGATTTTCCACTGAATGGCATATGGATTCCGTTTCTCACTGCAGTGATGTCATCAGACCAGTGTACATGGGTTTGCGCCATACGACCATGACAAACACAAGTCATGTGGAAATGTGTTAGGAATGCTGGCAAGGCATTCCCGAGGGAACGCCGAGATGAACCCACACCTACGTATAAGTTGCCTTGTTCACACACAACAGTCGCAAAAACGTGTCCTTTGATGTTCTTCCCATAACATTTCGTCATGAAGCTTTTACATTATTACATGAACACACAGTAAATCTGAGGATTCCCACATATGACGCATGAAAATCTCATATTGTCAGTGTGGTTACAAGATGTCAGGATGACAAATTTCTCTTGCAACATACTGTAGTTGATACCAATTGA
>NC_044502.1:6006451-6076451 GCF_902362185.1 Chanos chanos | reverse complement strand
GGGTTACACTTCCCCGGGAAACCTGAGATATATATCTCTCCCCAGCTTCATGCACTGGAAAGGGAGTACAACCATAAAGTTAAATGAAGAACGCCCTAATTTGGGGGTACGGGAGGAAGCTCCCTGCTACTGTGCCCCACAACAATGAGGTCATGTGCTCCTCAGAACCAAGAACCTATCTAAGATAAACTTTTTCTTTCTTTCTTTCTTTCTTTCTTTCTTTCTTTCTTTCTTTCTTTCTTTTTTAATTACTCTCATTCTTCTGCTTTCTTCTGTGCTGGAATGTGATACATCCTTTTTGGACCCCCCTCCTTGCCATACCATGTGGCTTTGTTACCAGTCTGAGAAAGGAACTCTCAGACATTATCAGAACTCTCCTGAGCTCTGTTTAGCCTTGATGGGAACAGTAGAGAAACTCCCTGAGTTATGAAGAACTCCCTGACTTCAACCTGAGCCAGGAACAAGTGAGCCAATTAGCTGTTTATGTTCCCCCGTTGTAAACAAGAGAAGTCACAAATGAGGTTCACGGTCAGTTTTTTGTTGCTGGGTAGAAACGAACGCTTTTTTTTTTTTTTAGACAATATTTTAAATTAACATCTTAAAGTTACGATTTTTCACCATGAAAACTTATTTTGAATTCATAATTTACATGTTACATATGTCTAAGGTGATTCATCTGTTCTGTAATTCAGTTGGGTTTTTTTGTTGTTTTTTTTTGTCGATAACGCATGTTCCTCTGCTTCGGATCATCATTTGTCCAGACAGGCCCCTCTGTCCTGTGCATGGAGGCCTCTAGCTGAAGGAACCGCTCGCCGTCTGGGTGGGTGGCTGCCGGGTTTACGTGACCTAAAGTTTCTTAGCGTTCCTCCACAGAGCTGGAAACGGTCCAGGGCCTTTTGGACGACGGTCGGAGAAGGACCAGATGTCCTCGGGTGTCTTTGGACTCATCCAGGAGTTTTTTTGTTTTTTTTTTTTACTCTAGAGCATCAGGGGCTTCCATCTGAAACCCTTGGCTCTCGCTCTCTCCCCACTAACACTTTTCTTGAACTCTCATATCGTTAAAAACCATAGAGCGGAGCCAAAGAGCTGTCGTAACACACGTCACAAGGAGGCGTGAGAGCTCGAGACAAAGCGTGATATTCAACGGAAAGCGCTGTAAAAATGATTTGTAGCAAAAAAAAAAAAAAAAAAAAATCTTCCAACTTAGGCTCTAAACGCGGTAGCATGTGGGATTCAACCAGTTCTATGCATTTTTTTTGTCGAAAACTAATGCAGTTTTGGTCTCTTATGACACCAGTTCTTTTGACTTCGTAATGGGTTTTCTTTTTTTTTTGTTTGTTTGTTTCGTTGGTTCCGTACAAAAAACGTGAAATCCATACTATTCGGCGTGTCGCTTTCTCGTAACACAGAGTCAAAGGTCGGTCGTAAATATGATGCAAGATTTGTTTGAAACTGTTCATGAGGCATGTTTCTATTTCATGATCCAGATCTTTTTTTTTTTTTTTTAATCTGTCACAAATGACAAACACTGTATTGACCTCATGAGGTCACCGTCTAGACCATGAAATCCCCCCCCCCACCTTTTTTTCGTGTGAACCCTTTCCTGTAAGCAAGAGTTCAGACTGACTGACGGACTGAAAGAAGTGTTGGGATCCCATTACTGATGTCAAAATACACTGAAAAAGAATAAATAATATGAATAAGATGAAGTGCTTAAATGTTCCTCGAAAACTTTATTTAAAAAAATTCACTGCCAAGCAAACAGAACGAGCTTAACCGATATGAAGTTTGGGTTCACACAAACTTAACAGTAGTTCTATTAATAACATTTATTTGATCCAGTCAAAGCAATGAATTTTGTTACGTTTCAGTTTTCAGCTGAAGTCAGCCTTCTTTCTTTTCTTTTCTTTTCTTTTCTTTCCTTTTCTTTTCTTTTCTTTTTTTTTTTCATGGTGCAAACATATTATGATATAGGGAAACATCAGCCTATACTGACACAGCTGAACTTCAGGTCTCTGCCGCTTTATGGGTGTTTCTACGAAGGTCCAACGCTCAGTCTAAAAAGTCCCCAGTGAAAACAAGCAATGAAAACAAAAGCCAGTGCTGATTCGCTGCCGTTTCCTTTCGTGGGCTGTGATACTGGACTCTCTTGTTTGCTCTGGACCCTTTGGCACCATACATTGGAGCCTGTCTTCGCCGGGGTTAGACACACTCCCTGGTGCTTTGGGAAGCACTCAGGAAACTCAGACCGAGGTCAGGAAACACTAAAGACCTCAAACAATTCATCAACGTCCGTCAAGCCTCAAGTGCTTATGTGTTCTCTGAAACTATTGAGTTCT
Source organism: Chanos chanos (assembly GCF_902362185.1). Taxonomy (NCBI): domain Eukaryota; kingdom Metazoa; phylum Chordata; class Actinopteri; order Gonorynchiformes; family Chanidae; genus Chanos; species Chanos chanos. The sequence continues at coordinate 6,074,112 of NC_044502.1, read as the reverse complement.
CTGGTGTAATAACACAGACCAAAGTCCTCAGATGAAAAGAGACTGAATTGACGTACATTGGCAAATTAGATCATTATAAACACTTTTTGTTTATGCTGCCATGAGGACTAGGTAATCACTCCCTCAGAGGTGTGAATATATATATCATGATGTTTGGTATTAAGTCATAAACAGTATGAGGTACATATAATGTTTCTCTGTCTGTCTAATGCAGAAGGTCCAGCAGGACCATTTGAAGAAAGTTCCAGATAATCAGTTTGGGGAATAATATATACATATACATACAGTTACATAAGCTTCAGAATGACACAACTCTGCAAAAAACATTTATGTAAGTAAAAGCATAGCAATGTGTGATGCAGCATGGTCTTGGACCAACAAAAAAAAATTCCATGCTGTTTTTTGTTGTGTTCTTTTATCCCTATCACATCGGTGTCCCTTGATACACCATTTGCCAAATGTTTAAATAGAACAACATTCTAAAAAAAAATATAAAAAAAAAAAAAAAACGTGTATAGACGTGTGTGTGTGTGTATATGTTTCTCTCTCCCCTTTTGTGTGTGTGTGTGTGTGTGTGTTTTCAGAGTGCACTCTGAGGTGATGACCCTTAAACATGTGCACGGTGAACTTTTACCCTGTTCTTTTCCTGACCAATTCCTTCCTCTGACAAAAAAGAATATCACACAGTATAACCCACGTTAGGTGAGGAGAATGAAGAGGACTTACTGCAGGGCCTCTGGACCGACTCTCTTGGGAAGAACCGCAGAGAACAACTTTATGTAAACTGTTTAAAAGTTTGGAATCCCAGTTTTGGATCAAGGAATTCATTAAAACGAGACAAAGAGCTCATCTATAATATTTACTTATGCAACTGTCTGTGCCTCTTTTTTTTTTTTTTCATTTTGGAGTTTTCCGACATCTAGATAAGACTCATCAGCTTGCACATGTCCTGCTGGGATATTACTTTATTTATTTGTCTGAAATGCGTGTGATAAACAGACTCTGAAATCACTGCCACACATTGTGTAAATGTGTGTGTGTCTGTGTAAGTGTGTGTGTGTGTCTGTGTGCCTGTGTGTCTGTCTGTCTGCGTGTCTATGCAGAGTGAGCTCTAAATAGGGACAAATTCAAATTCAAAAAGGCTGATTTACTCTACTTTTGTTGTTATCTGCAGACAGTTGTGCAAAGTTGTTGACGGAATGTTAACACATGGTCATAGAGGCCACTCATTCTAGGGTCTTCATCTTTTTTGTGTGTGTGTGTGTGAGGGAGACCAGCACTCATGAGTTAAAATGTCATTTGAATGGTGTGGGTATAAAAGGCTTATTTTATCCCCCATACCATTCACGACCACCAGGAAACAGAGTGTTTTTCTACTGGCGGCACAAGGGACCCAAGCAGGAATGAGTGATCGCTTCTATTTTCCTCTCTCCCATTCTCTCTCACTGTCTCTCTTTGAGTCGGTACGTGCATGTGTATGTGTGTATGAGCTAGTGAGAGTGATGGCACTATTCACAATAGAAACAGAGGCATGGAAATGTTATGCTCTCGGTTTAACGCTCAGGGGTCGCCCACGAGATGGCACACGCACGCACCTCTGCGGCCGATGCCTTGCAACAGATCCACGAGAGCCTCGCCCTGGAGAGCGACGACGACTGCAGCTCCTCCTCGGACGAAAAGCGGTGAGGACAGCGAGGAAGAACGTCGCCATTTTGTGTTTCGATTCAATCCTGCCGGTTGTTGTGTGTGATGAGTACCTTAAAGTTAAATTCGTTTGACTAGCTTTTGTAATGGACAGTGTGAACGACGTTGATTAGCTCATAGGCTAGGTAATTAAATGGCATGTTTCATATGCTTCATATTTCGAAATACTTGTAAACGTGTTTCGTGGCTGCTGTAACGCGTAAACTGCGAATTCTACGTTTTAATTTGCAAATAGTTGAACGTATGATGAAAGGCCAACCGCTCACATTTTTTTCATTCGCTATTTTACACTGAAACGAGGAGAGCACTGCACCTGAAAAGGAAAAAAAACCCACGGTGTCAGCCCAGTCAGCAACCACCGTCATAGAAGACAGATGGCGATGCCACTCCACCACCACTGCGGGTTTCTTCCTGCAAGGAGGCCTGGTGTCCAACTGAGCACAGGGGACAGCCACACTCCTCTGGACCTCTTCAAGTTGTTCTTTCCAGAGGATGCTGTGGAAAACCTCTCCCGAAAAACACCAACAAGCAAGCAGCCAGGAACGTAGCCAGAGGTGCAAAGTACAGATGGATAGATGTTGGAGTTGGTGAATGTGACAGATACACTGGACTGATATTCTACATGGCCATGATCAAGCTGGATCACGCAACTGACTGTTGGTGGGATAACAGCATCCTTTCCATCCTTTTCTAATCACAGGTGATGTCGAGGGACAGATGCCGGACCATATCCTGGAATGTAGACATGAGTGACCCAGATGAGGACAAAGTGAATGATGCCAAGAGGGGAACCTCAGAACATGACAGACTGTTCTGGGTCAAACCCCTCATGTGCACGATTACAGGCATTCTGTCATCCCCAAAGGACTCTTGCTGTGGATGAACGTATGGTGCCTTCCAAAGAACATACTGGCATGACACAGTACATGAGGGACGAACCAACCGCGCGGGAGTCTGTGCTCGCAGACTCCAGCAATCAGTACACTGTGGACTTTTCTGTATTCACTGGAAAGAACAACTTCCCCACAGGCCAGGGACTCTTATGACTCTGTCATGTCACTGGGGTCTGGGTAACATGTGTACATGGACAATTTCTATACAAGCCCAAAAGCTTTTCAAGGACTTGTTCTCTTGTGAGTTTGGCCCTTGTGGAACACAAAGAGCCCAGGAGGGACTGTCCACACAGTGCTGTCAATGCACTGACAGAGAGGTCGCCTAGAGGAACGTACCGCTGGATGAGGGACGGCCCTCTTCTCCTTGTGAAGTGGATAGACACAGGAGAGGTGTCTGTCTGCTCCACCATCCATACAGCCTACACTGGGGATGCAGCACAGAGAAGAATGAAATCCAGACAGGATGAGGGGACCACAGAGTCCTTTCCATGCCCCTCACCAGGGAGGTGTGGATTTCTCAGACCAGCTGATCCGGTATTACACAACACAGCACAAAACCTTGAGGTGGTACAGGAAACTCTTTCTTCACCTCTTGGGCATTGCTGCGACCAACGCCTACATTCTCCACAAAGAACTCATGCAACGGGAAAGCGTGACCCTCAAGGTTTTCATGGAGGAGAGCTCACTGCACAGCTGTGCAGTGTGACACAGATGCCACAGAGGATCCCTGCAGAGAAAGCCCGTGGTGGTCATGTGGCAGTTTCTGGAGCTGAGCTTCTCACTGACCAGAGCATGAAGGCGACCGCTGGCCGCGAGACCTGTGTATATTGCAGGATGCATTGGGGACAGCAAACGAAAACCCTTTGGAAGTGCAAAGCATGCGATGTCTATCTTTGCCCTCAGCCAGACAAAAAGTGTTTTGAAGCTTGGCATCCTGATCGGGACTGACAATGTATTGTTCTTTTATTCATTTCTTGTTTTGTATTATTCCAGTAATATAATGTGAGTGCACTTTCTATTCATCCAAGTTTTATCCACTGCATGTTTGGGTTCGAACCCAACATTTTCAGTAAACTTTGAAAAAGCCTTTATTGTCTCTTCTTTTCTTACATTTCACACTGACTTTCCAAACTGATGGGTGTCGGGGGCAGAGAGGGCCACAGTGAAATTCCAGACTGATGGGCCATTACCTTTAACAGTGGGGAGGGGAACTGTTACCGGTGTGTTGAAACCTACCTCGTCAATATTCACTGTGCAGGCCACTGCTTTTGAAAAAAAAAGCAGTGTCACTCCAAAGTTATAACACTTTAGAAGTCAAACCACATGGAAATTCTGAATGCTTCAATCACATATTTGTAGCCAACACCTATGGTTCAGAGCTCAAAAGTCTAGGACAGAAATTTTTTTTTAATTATTTTACAATATCTCAGCGCCTCTGAAAACAGGTTTTTGAAATGTGAATGTTTACAGCTGATTAAAACAAAAAACAGATTAGTGAAATTCTCATTGCTCTCAGATTATTGGTGCTGAGTTTGTGCTGAATATAAGCATATGTAATACCTTGGGATCAACCTTTTATACATTTCACCTATCTAAAAAAGTGTAAAGGCGTGTCAAACCACATCAAAATTGGCTGGCAGGCCTCAGACTCCAGAGGGGTCGCCAGTGCCGTCCGCGACTTAAAACAGAAAGTTCACCAAACCGCTTCGAAAACTCCGCGAGTTCTTGTCCTAGTAACATAAAAAACATTCCGCGAAACCTCCAGCAGTCTACTGTAAAATGTGTATGGTTAGTAAGTGGGTTTATTTTGTAGAACAATGTGAGGGGAATAAAAAGAACAACATGCACATTTCAGTCTCTGAGTCAGAAAGCAGCTCTTGATGGCCCAACCATTAACAATTAGAGCTATTCATATGATAAGGGAATGCTAATTCAGCAGTCGTTATTGGGTCATTACGAGGCAAGAAAATGCGTGAAAACGCCCAATTTGACTCCTATAAACAAGAGCACATGTCTGGCTTGTTTTTACACTGACCAAGGAGCTAGAAGATGGCACACTCATGCATCTCTGCTGCTGACTCAGTCCTGATTTCTTTCACTAGAGAAGAACTGCTTAACATTAGGCAGTTCGCTCCAGATAGTTTTTCACCAGTTTTCACAAACCCGGAAAGTTTTTTGGAGATATTAGTTGAAGGAACAGCGGCTGTCTGTGGGACAAAGAGGAAACGCACACGGGGGAAGCGCGCCGGTACGCTACTGAAGCTCCGACGGCAGGGGTTTCGAACTGCGCTCCCATCAATTCACCTGGCGAATCTCCGCTCATTGCCCAACAAAATGGACGAGCTGCTTCTCCTCAACGGGACCAGAAAGGACGTTGCTCGTTCTGCCATCCTTTGTTTCACTGAAACCAGGCTCAGTGAATCCATACCCGACAGTGGATTACAACTGCCGGGCTTCCAACTACACCGAGCGGATCGCGTAACGGAGCCATCAGGGAAAACGGAAGGCGGCGGAATTTGCTTCTACATCAACGAAGGCTGGTGTACAGATGTCACAGTGCTAAGTAAGTACTGTAGCCCGAACTTGGAGACATTGTTCATAAACTGCAAGCCATTTTATTCACCGCGGGAGTTTTCCTCCTTCATCCTGGTCGGTGTTTACATCCCAGCCCAGGCCAGTATGAATGAAGCACTGCACACCCTGGCCGACCAGATAACCGGCTTGGAACAAAAACATACGGACTCACTTTTCATAATCCTTGGGGACTTGAACAGAGCACAATTAAACCACGAACTACCAAAATATAGACAGCATGTTAACTGTCCCACCAGACATAATAACACGCTGGACCACTGCTACACAATTCTTAAAGATGCATATCGTTCAAAACCCTGGGCAGCTTTGGGTCACCCTGATCACTTCTTGGTTCATCTTATTCCAACCTACACTGAAGAAATGGACCAGCGAGAAGAAGCAGGAACCGTAAGACTCTTTTGACTGCACCCTTTGGAGTGTTTTTGAAGTTGCAACTGGCAACCTGGACTGACACTTTGACGCTTTACATCAACTTCTGTGAAGCCACTTGTGTGCCAGCTAAGACCTTCTGCACATGCAGGATGCATCGGGGACAGCAAACGAAACCCCCTTGGAAGAGCAAAGTATGCGATGTGTAACTTTGCCTTCAACCAGACAGAAACTGTTTTGAAGCTTGGCATCCTGATCAGGACTGACAATGTATTGTTCTTTTATTCACTTCTTGTTTTGTATTATTCCAGTAATATAATGTGATTGCACTTTCTATTCATCCAAATTTTATCCACTGCATGTTTGGGTTCGAACCCAACATTTTCAGTAAACTTTGAAAAGGCCTTTATTGTCTCTTCTTTTCTTACATTTCACATTGACTTTCCAAACTAATGGGCGTGGGGCGCAGAGAGGGCCACAGTGAAATTCCAGACTGATGGGCCATTACCTTTAACAGTGGGGAGGGGCCACTGCCACTGCCTTTGAAAAAAATTTAACACTTTAGAAGTCAAACCACATGGAAATTCTGAATGCTTTAATCACATATTTGTAGCCAACACCTATGGTTCAGAGCTCAAAAGTCTTGGACAGAAATGTGTTTAACAGTATCTTAGCACCTCTGCAGACAGTTTTTTGAAAAGTGTACAGCTGATTAAAAAAATAGATTAGTGAAATTCTCACTGCTCTCAGATTATTGGTGCTGAGTTTGTGCTGAATATAAGCATATGTAATACCTTGGGATCAACCTTTTTTAGATAGGTGAAATAGGGAAATTCTCAGTGGTTTCCCAAGACTGGCTTGACAGCTTATGTGAATTGAAGTGTTAATGTGGTGGGGGGGGGTTATTTTAAAAGACCACAATGCTTTGTAAAATAATGAAAACAATTCTTAAAAAATATTAATGATACTATAATATTATACGACTGTAGAATTGAAGAAAATGCAAAACAATTATTTTGCTCAAATGTGCATAAGTGTGCTATTGAGGGTGCATAGATTCTGTTCTTACCTTAGAACAAATAAGAAAACATGTCAGAATCTTTGTGAAAACTGCAAAACTGCAAAATTTCTTCTTAAGAACGGTTGCTGAATTAGGCCCAATGTTATTTAGATAGGTGAAATCAGTGTTGAGTCACATACCTTGAGTCCAAGTCAAGTCCCAACTGCTGGAATCCAACTCTTAGTCCAAGTCCGTGTCAGCAGTGCTGGAGTCCCTGCTGTTTGAGCCTGAGTTCAAGTCCAAGTCAAAGTGTCAGAAATAATGTTATCAAATTAAATCAATCTGGGATAAAGACGACAGAGAATTTAACCTTTTACACGATAAAGATTTAACATGTTCAGGTTTTTATTTATGGACTACACGTCCAATTTATGTAAATACAACTGTGTGTCAATAAAGCCATAACATAACTTGAGGACGTGGAATACAGGAGTCGCTGGAATGGTTGTGCTGTGCTGTTTACATTCCAGTAGTTTTACACTCAGCTAAAAGCATTTTGTGACTTTTTATACATGGGAATGTTAGCACTACAAACAAAATAGATCCAAAACAAATGGCTTGACAACATAATAAATGGTAAAGTTGTTTTAATTTCTTTATGGAAACAATGCAGTGTAATATAAACACGATGAGGTAGCCTATACTGTGGTTATAAATATGGCTTAGAACGTTGAGAGCCGGGACCAGGATGACTTGGAATGGGGAGGGGATGCAGCAGATCTTGTGGGCGTTGTTGCTGGTTCATACTCTGGAGCCACACAAAGCAGCCTGCCACGAAGTCCATAATGTCCTACACCATATCAGGCCTCCAGAAATGTCTATGAAGAAACTCGTGTGTTCTTTGAGCTCCAGGATGTGCCATGAGGTGAGACAAATGTGCCCACTGGAGGACTCATGATCTCACAGCTTGGGGCACAAACAGAACTCCACTAGGGCCTGTTCTGGGATCTGGGTCGCTTGGAAGTGCCTGTTTACTGCTGTCTCGATTCCCCCAGCAGATAGGTGCCGCTATTCATGATGTTAGGATGACCGGCCTCGTATAATCATCTTGACTGGAGGGAAGATGCTCTTGCCTTGAGAGAGCATCTGGATTCTTGTTCTTGGATCTGGGGCAGTATGAGTGTGAAGTCAAAATGACTTCACACAAGTACCCACCAGGCTTGACAGGGGTTCAGGTGCTTAGCTTGTTGAAGATATTCCAGATTGTTATGGTCAGTCCACACCAGGAATGGTCGTTGGGCCCCCCCACAGCAAGTGCCTCCATTTTCAAGAGCGAGCTTAACAGCCAGCAGCTCCTGGTCTTCAACATCATACCTAGACTCAGTAGGAATCAAGCAGTGAGACAGGACGGCACAAGGATGCAGTTTTCCCATCAGATCTTCAGATTGGGGTCAGACCCCCCCCCCCCCCCCCCCCCGTAATTCGAACCATGAGCCTCTTGAGTCCAGACATAAGGAGCACCTCTCAGTTAGGGAAGAAATGAGGGCAGCCACCAAACTGAAGCCTCTGATTTAATTTGCAGTAACAATTTGCAAATCCAAGACATCTTTGGACCTCCTTGATGGACTTTGGAGTAGGCTAGTCACATACTGCTTGGGTCTTCTTTAAGTCCATTTGAACTCTATCCTCTCTGAAGACAAACCCAAGGAACGAGACCTCCGTGACATGAAACTCTCACTTCTCTGGTTTGATAGAGATTATTCATGAGCAGTCTCTGAAGGACTTGAAGCTGCACATGATGATGGTGCTCATACAAAGACCTGGAAAAGATTAATGTATCATCCAGGTAGACAAAAACAAACTGACTAATCATCTCTCTGAGGACATCATTGGTAAGAGCCTGGAAAAACAGCAGGGGCATCAGTCAGACCAAAAGGCATAACCTGGTATTCGTAATGACCGGACGGAATATTGAAGGCCATCTTCCATTTATCACCTTTGCAGATTCTGATCAGATGGTAAGCTTTATGTAGGCCCAGTTTCATGAAGATGGTGGCTCTCTGAAGCAGAATGCTGTGGCAGGGGATAACAATTACAAATGGTGATTTTATCAAGTCAATGTACGGCTGCAGTCCACCATCCTTTTTACCTACAAAGAAGAACTCAACCCATGCTGGAGAGGTGGAAGGACGTATAAAACCAGAGGACAAGGTATCCTTCATGTAAGTATCCACTGCCTCACGTTCAGGCAGGGAAAGTGAGAAGATCTGTCCACACAGGGGACTGGTGCCTGGCAAAAGTTCAATGGCGCAAACCTAGGGTCTGTGGGGAGGAAGGGTAGATGCCCTTTTCTTGCTAAACACCTCCTTCAAATCCAGATACTCAGCAGGAACATGGGTTAACTCGGAAGGATCTGGAGACTCTGACTGAAAGGAAGGACTTGAAAAGAGGCATGTAGCATGGCAAGTAGGACCCCATTCAAAGACAGCACCAGTGATCCATTCAATATGATGGTTGTGGTGGTTCAACCAGGGAAAGCCCAGAACCACAGGGAACTCAGGGGAATCAATTAAATGCAGGGAAATCTCCTCTTGGTAATTCTCTACCTTGAGACACAGAGGAGAAGTAGCTGAAGTAACCATGCCAAGACCAATAGGGTAGCCATCTAAAGCAGTGACAGAGAGTGGAGCGTCAATCTTGAGTCTATGAGCAAGGTTGACATCAATAAAGTTCCCAGCAGCATCAGAATCTACTAAGGCCTGACAAGAGTAATTTTGCTCACCCCAAGAGATGGTAATGTGAAGGTACTCACCTGCACCAGGGGACTCAGGAGGATGAGTAGCTCCCGTCAAAGCCCTCTCTCTGCTGGACAGGATTGCTCTTTTCCCAAGAGCTCTGGACAAGAGGCTCTGAAGTGACTAGGTTTGCCACAGTAGATGCAACACCGTTCTCTTCTGCGTTGGTCCCTCTCTGCCCGAGATAGACGCATACGTCCAATCTGCATGGCTTCAGGAGCCTCAGTGGGAGATGTAGGTTGGTGCCAGGAAGGGCCTAACAGTTCATATCTTCAAGAAACTGGTGTAATCTCCATGACGCTCACAGAGCCGGTTGTCTAGACGCATGGCATGAGAAATAAGGGATTCAAGATCACCAGGACAATCAACTGAAGCCGAGCCATCTTTCAAGGCATCAGAGAGACCATTGAGAAAACAGAAATGAGTGCGCTCATTCCACCCACTTTCAGCAACAAGGGTCCGGAAGGAAATTGCGTACATACCCACACTGTTTCTCCCCTGGCAGAGCTGTAGAAGTTGTTTGGCTGCATTCTGGCCTGTGGCACACTGATCAAAAATTTGCGGCATATAGTCAGTGAATGTCTTGAAGTCTGAACATTCTGGACCCTGCTTTTGCCAGATAGCAGTTGCGCAAGCCAGGGCCTTGCCAGTTAAGAGGGTAATAATACAGGCAATTCTGGACCTATTGGAAAGGAAGACAGTAGGCTGCAGTTCAAAAGTCAAACTGAATGGTTTGAGCTAGCTGCCATAAGACTTGGTCATGACGAGCCAGTACCACCTGCTGATTAGTCAGGGCTTGACCATGTGTGCCCATAGTTGCATCAAAACTGTGCAAGGTAGCCATTATTTGTTCGACCTCTGCGGTTGGGTGTCGCTTCTGCTGAATCTATTGTGGTTAAGTTTTCCGTCAGACTCAGGGTTTGAACCCAGGTTTCCAGAATAGTAATCAAACACTGATCCACTAACCTACCAGGGAATGGAGGTAGCTGATGTGCAGAGCACCACAAGTATTAGTTCAATTGGCTTATTCCAAAAATAAAGAGCTCAAAAATCCAAAAGCACAGAAGACCCAGGCAAAAAAAGAGAGAAAAGTCGAAAACAGGGAAAACTGCTGAATGCAGGCAGAACAAGTCCAATACAAAATCCAAAATCAGAATCCAAAAACAAGCCAGCGTCAGATGTAGAGAATAAGTCCGTGAAACAGGCAAACAAGTTAGCAAGGGAAAATCCAAAAGAGATTACCATTAACAAGCAGAGTTGTACCAGGCAAACAATCCAAACACTTGAGAGAGGTCAAAATTAGGCTTAGAGCTTGAGAAATATGGGGGAATCACAAAGACTTAGCAAGGACATAGACAGATGACCAGGCTTAAATACACTGAGACAACAAGCAAACAAGGCACATGACAAAGACAATAAGGTACAGGTGAGCTAGGTAACAAGAGGGCTGGGTCGACATAACAAGAACAACAAAGAGTCTTTGGCGACCTCTAGTGGTTGGAAGTAGTCCGACCCGTGAAAGAGAGTTAAAAACTGAGATTTAACATGGGTTCGCCCACTGTACCAGACACAAACTAATATGAAACTTGCAAATCCACAATGTAAAGGGTGAAATGACAATATGTTATATCTGCAACCCAGTTCTTTAAAAGAAAACATATTTGAAAAGAAATGTCACTTTCTATTTCATAAACAGCTTAGAAAAAAGGAAGATGATGTCAAACCAGGTACATTTTATAAGCAATTGCAAAGCGTGTTATTGTATTTCTCTCTTTTCTTCTGCTGTTATGTACTTGAACACAAAAGCGTTTGAGCCTGTGTGTTGAAGTGTGACCCAAAATGTCTCCTGCAATTTTGTCCAATGAGGGCTTTGAGATTTTGTCTGTTTCTGATATCCCTCGATGACATATTGTGTGTAGGATGACTTATTCTGTCGCAGCTTCCAAAAGATCCGTTTGGATGCGTTCTGTCAAAGTTAATTCTCACTCAGGGGGGAGAGAATTGGCAAGCTCCACTGACTCAGCCAGAGAGGAGATGCAGTAATATCAGACACTGACACTAAGCAGCATTGTCAGTAATGCTTGTCTCGAACAAAGACTGTCATTAATTACTTTCAGATTGGGGTTCATATTGTTTCTACGTGTACAGTAGTGTGAAGGAAAAAGACGAAGAAAAACAAAACAAATGTCATGATTTCTCCTACGAAGGAAAAAAAAAACCATGTTGACAAATGCAGTTCTGTGACGTTTATGTTTTAAAGGGGTGTTTACAGCATTGAATTTCTTGGAGAGCAAAATCATCATTTTTTTTTTAAATTTGTTTGTTTGTTTGTTTATTAGCACAGAACAAGACGAATCAAAGGGAATGTTTATGAAACAATCATATGAGGACTCTCCTGTGGATTCCCTTTTTATACACAGCTGTAACTTCACACCAAATGTTCAGAGAAAATTGTGCGCACTAATATCTTTGTTGTGAAAATGGAATGTCAAGGCGAATAAGAAAGGATCACTCAACTCAGCGTTGGGTCAGCCCAGCGTTAGCTCAACTGCTTTGTTCCCTCCATATGTGCTGCATTCATCCTTTTTTGCCACAGACGATTCACTGGGCTCGAGCTGCGCTCTTGGATGATAAAGGCAGCCCGTTTGAGCCTTGGCTTTTCAGCAATTGAGAGATCAAAGGATGCTGGACCTCCACCAGTGAAAAATGTTCTTTTCTGCAGCCACAAAACATTTACAGCCATTGTAACAGCTCTCTCTCTCTCTCCCTCTCTCTCTCTGAAAAAAACCTGGATTTGGGTTTTTAGGAGGATCCTGACGTAAGCAGGCTTCAGGTGTTGCCCATGAAAAACAATAATCCCCATTGTTGATTGCACGTTTTTGTGTCATAAACTGTGTAATCAAAGGAAAGTATTTTTTAAGGATCAAATTCCCTCAGTCTCTCTCTCTCTCTCTCCCCCTCATAAACACACACACACACTCTCTCTCTCTAACACACACACACACACACACACCAAGAGCAAAGCAGCAAACCTCACTGCAGTGCACATCTGACAGAGGCTGTATGATGTCAGTTGCACTGGCCTATATAAATTCAGTCATCCATACTTGCTGTAACATACAAAGCAAGAAATAAAAAATTAAAAAAAAAAAAAAAAACGGAAAATACGAGAACATTAATGTCATCGGACAGACGGAATGCGAATGGCTGAATATGTAAATTGAAATGGATGGGAGAGCCTAGGCAATAAAAGTGGGTGTTGTCACCATGCGATGCATGTGATGGTGTTGTGAATTATTCTGAATGCTTGGGTCAACAGATGTTTTGATGATGTAATCTGTTACACACTTAACATCGAGGGCTGGACCCCGAGTGTGATGATATGAAAGCAGTTTATCATTCAACGTGACATTAACGCATCATCCAGTTGTGATTTGTTGAGCCACGGTTAAACAAAGACTATACTGTACTGGTCTGACTCTGCATAATTGCTGGTAAGCAATTTTGATACCAACAATTTAACGCATATGAAGTACATACCAGTTTAAGTCCCTCATGTGTAACTATTATCAGCAAAACCCATGTCTGAGGGAGACAAGCAAACATATTCCTGGATCTTAGAGACCCTGTATTTTTGTATTATATTTGGAGAGGTTTGTAACTGTAAGACCTCTGTCATGTCCTATAAAAGTGTATTTAAATGAAATAAAGACAGAGGACGCTGGTTGATGTTAACCTCTGAGCCTTTACTGTAGACTGAATGGAAGAGCTGAGTAACGGAGCCGAAGGTTAACGTAGCTTTTCGATCTCTGGTTGCGTAACATAGTCTTTGTGGTGGAAGGTTACAACAGCGCCACAGATTTACCTAATTGTTTGCGATGATGTAAATGTTTGTCCATCACTTGCCTTGTTTTGAACTCTGTTTTCCATGGTACAAGAGGGTAATGACAGCTCTAGTTCCCAGAGACTACGTCTTAAACTTGAGTGTTCTTTACCTCCCACGGCGACAGCCTAATAGAAAACAGTGCAGAAGAGCGCTTGCCAGAAAATGTCCGGGCCAGCTCTGTTTTATTGCAATCAGGACATTACTGATAAATAATTCCTTGCATCTAGCCTTACCTCCATACCTTCGCAGGGTAAGAACCAGAAACCGTAAAATCTGTAGAAAAGAGGCGATGCTTTTGGCGCGCGGGGGGAGGAGGGGGACCTTGTGTGTGTGTGTGTGTGCGTGTGCGTGTGTGCGTGCGTGCGTATGTTCAGACTGATTGTAAATCGTTCTTGGAGCTAAGATAAAGCAACCTTCAAAGCAATATTATATTCTACAGGAAGTTGCGGTTTTAAACACTTGAACATGCATGGATTCAATTAGTTGAAATCAATGCGAATATAAACAAATGAAATGGTACTTCCTTTTCTTGAAAATGTCAGATAATATTTTAGGACGGAGCCAGGCTGCTGTTTGAAAAACCAACAGCGACATCTAGGGTTGAGTTACTGCACACACAAATGACTCTCTTTATTCCGTAAAGTTCAATGATGTTGAGCTAAATCAAAGATATATTGCGTTTAACTGTTTGAGGACAGTTACACGCAGATTGTCTGGATAGAAAGCTAACACATTTCACTGTAAGAGACAGGTTGTCTTCTTTGAAACCAGTGAACATAACGTTGCTACAGAGGCGTTGCTATAGCGACAATAAACATATGCTCGAGCAAAACGAACAGCACGTTGTTTTTTAATAGTGACTTCTCGGGAAACTGTTCTAACTAATCAGTTAAGTACTAATGTAGTTGGTTTACTGTGTCAGTGACTATGCAGTTGGAAATATATTGGACAATGAGTTAAACGTAACTCGTCCGCAGAAATTACAAATATGCACCGAAAACCAGGTTGGAGGAATACTGTGAGCGACTCGGTGTGTTGGCACCAAGAACAGGCCCTAAATACAAACATTTTCATCCTTAAAGAATTTGGTCCAATTGGATTCCTACTTAAAGAGGATGGAGAAGCAAGAAACTTTAAAGTGAGTTGTTGTCAGATGGTGCCATTCAGTAGTGTTTCTGCGTTATTGCTCTAATGACGATAACATTACGCCATACTGACTGTGCATCTTCTAATTTGTAAGGTTTTCATGGGGGAACCTCACACTTGTACATGCTCAACATTCCAGAAAGAGAAAGAGCCGTGCAAGCACATTTGCTGGTAATAATTATAATCTCATTTCGAGCAGGGAATACCACTATGTGGCTTTTGGTAAGTCATCTTTTAACAGGCCGTCTTTTTTCTTGCAGGGTTTTACTGCGTAAATTCAGAGTACCAAGGGACCATGAATGTAAGTTTCTAAACCTTTCATATGATTTTTTTTTTTTTTTGGGCACCTTATTGATCCCGAGGGAAATTAGGAATCTGCATTTAACCCATCCATGAGCAGTGAACACACACACCCAAAGATAGATAGATAGATTACAGGTGATAGGACAGATAGTATTGTTAGTACTGTGTTGTTTGATGTTAGATTTGGTTACATCCCCTAACTTGCATCTTAATATCTTCAAGGTATTTCAAAGTATGGTGAGCAAGAGGTTTGGGCGTCTTATATATATATCAGATATCATTGTTCACCCCTGCAGACTGCTACCAGGTGGGGCTCGGGGAGAGACAGATCCTGGAAATCCTACAAGGATTTCACAAGCCAGCTGCCCCCCAGCCGAAAAGCAAATCCCCGCCTGACTCTCTGACGCAAAGCTCCGATGAAGAGGAATGGAGCATCCATCAGAAAGACATTGGAGAGGATGATGTATGTCCCATTTGTCAGGAGGAGCTGCTGAGCAAAAGACTACCTGTGACTTACTGCAGGTTAGAAAACACATCATTTAGGATCTCATACAGCCTCAGTGCGTTTCAGAGACATTACAACACAATTCAAGCAGTGGGCCCAAATTCAGCCAGACTTGACCAGCTGAACCAATTCAAGATTATCGCTTTTGCTGTCACATTGGGAGGGAAGGTATGCTGTTGATATTTCCCCCCTCAGACATCAGCATTTTATGTTGCAGTCTTGAGAACTAGTAGCCGTAAACTACTTTTGACCTCTTTTACGAGCCTTGGTCAATTATTGGGGTGACAGAAATTCCTGAGTAGTGGGTGAGGTGCCCCTCCCACTTGCTGGGAGCTGGGATCAATGCTGTAATCTTGAGTGAAAATGGATGGAACTCCACACACTGTTCCAAACACCTTTAAGGTATGTGTAGCATAGTAGAGGTGTTTGTTGCATATTTCAATGTGTGGGTCTCTATCCACCCATCCTCACTGAGGCTCAGAGCGATATCTGGTAAGGGTTTTGTTTTTTTGTTTTTTCACTGATCAGCAAACTGTAAAGATTCATTTTCATTTCTGTGCTATTCTCACAAATAGTTCAAACACTGCATTTAGTAAAATGCTGAAAATATTTGAATCAGTTAATATTTTTATCAGTTCTTTACTTTGACGGAAATATCTTCAAGTTTGCGTATATGCCAAGTCTCAGAATGGTTTTTGTGCCGATTTCCACTACACACATAGAAATAGACATTTCATGAATCACTTTTAACTGTTAAAATGTCTTTCATTGTAATGTAAAAGTGTAAATCTCACAAACTATATTGTGTTATCATTCAGGTTTGGGTGTGGAAACAGTGTTCACATCTCTTGTATGAGAATCTTGGCCAACCATCAGATTAGGGCAGACTCGGAAGCCATGGTGAAATGCCCTCTGTGTCGGGAGGACTTTATCGCTAAATCGCTGCTGTTGGAACAGGTAGGACATGAAATAGGTAAAGCAGTCTCCTGTAATGGGTTGATGCTATTTCGAGGAATGCTATTTTTGCCTGTCACTTGAGATTCACAGAATTCATATCCTCAATTTTCACTGTAAGAATGAAAAAGGAAGGTTTGGTCGCTTCAAAGTTATGAGGCAACTTACTTCGCAGATTTGTTTTGGCTGAAGTCTCAAAATCTGTGTGGTAAATTGTCAGAGGGGGCAAAAGTTGAGCCGGATTACAAAGCCTAAACAATTAAATAAAAATTAAAATAATGGAAAGGAATTAAATTGTAAATCATCAAAAGATTAAAGAGCCACTTTGTTATTTAATTGTGGGGTGTCGAAATGCCAGTGTCTATATATGAAACACATTATTGCTGTTTGTATCTCATCAGGTAAGGAATGCCAGCAAACTCTACACCGTCTCGGAGAGGGAACGACCAGACAAACACCTCGGAATCACGTGCAACAGTTGCAGAGCCTGTCCTATCACTGGCAAATGTTTCAAGTACATGAATTCCGTCATCATTCTGTGTTAAGTGTTTGACCTTTTGGTATTTGTTACGACCTTGAGGTATTGTGCGTCGGTATTTCATTTGTTGGTACAGAATACCTATGTAGGCACACATACAATGCTCCGCCCCTTGTCAAAGCGCTGATCATTTTTTATCCTTTGGAGTGCTCTGATCATAAATAGGCGCTTTCGCACCGGAGGAACTTTTCATAGTTCTTAGAACTGTTGGAGAAAGTACCCCCTTTTTGGCGTGTTCGCACCGCAGGAACTTAGAACGATTTTAGTTCTAAGAACGCCGTTTTGAGGGGCTTTTTTAGCCCCTACTCCAGGGTAGGTACTTTTGCAGCACAATAGGAACCTTGTGACGTAGGTGTACAGCCATTGGTCCAGACGCAGGTATACGATGATTGCAACCGCCATTTTTAAAGATCCGTGCAAAATATAAAGTCTTAGAACGTATTTCATTTAGCTTTTGATATTCATGTCTCAAAATGTCTGGAATTGTAGGAGGGGGCACATGGTTTTTATGTTTTATTTTACCGGTATTTTATATCCCCCAACAATGACCATTTTGCAACGTCCAATGTATATTTGTACATTGAAGAGGTAGCGTACACTCCGCTTCGGTAGGTGCTTGTGTGTCCGCTTGTGTGGCTGTGATCCGCATTTTAACGTAAAATAAGAATGTGTTTATCCAGTTTACGATTTTAGGGCTGCGGCGGGGAAAAAAAAAACACGATGCCGCGAGCAAGGGTCAGGCATAAGCGCTATGCTAGCACCCGAAAAGTACTATGCCCATCAAGTCATTCACTGCTACTGCGGTGGTAAATGCATTGGGAAATTATTTTCTCCATTGGACTGGGTCTATCGCCATACAGTTTTATTTTCGTTAATGAGAAGGCAGTTATAGGTTATCTAATGTGCAATCAATATTTCTGTCATTCAAATTCAATAAAACTCATTGCGTATACTGTAGTCTAGTTTGTCGATTTCTTTTGCCGCAGTAATGGTTCTTTTTTTCCTTTTGGAGGTATTTAAAAGGTCTTAAAAGTCATTAAATTTGTACTTCAAAATGTGCAGCTATCCTGGTTAGTCATAAACAACAGCTCTTAGCTGCTATACCGTCGGCCGGCTTACGTCACTTCAGCGTTCCTACTGGCGGTGCGAAAGCAAACAGAAAAAAGGCCCTAGAACGAATGTAGTTCTAGGGGAAGCTCCACAGGGGGTAGTTCCTATCAAATTAGACCCTAGAACTGTTCGGTGCGAAAGCGCCTTATGATACTTATGGGTTCCCCCGGTGTTGTTTTGTTCCTGTAGGTGCACTGCTTGCAGCTATTACCATTTGTGTGAGGACTGCACCAAGAGAGACTGTCATCCTCAGCATAGTTTTGTTGTACGAACGGTGAGGAGATTTACTAGAGTCAGCTGATGATTGCAGTATGCAAAGAGAAAGTATTTTCGTAAGACCATTTCATTTTATTGTGCTTGGACAGTAAAATCACAAGCATCAAATTAACTCCAAGAGCGTAATGTGTGAGTCCATGCATATATATACACTCTCGGTATTTGTTTAACACTTTTTTTGCTTTTGTCTTCAAATAAACACTACTCTGGGTATGTGAAGTTTGAATGAGGTCTCATGCCAGACCTGAGGGCAAATGCTTCTATGAATTTTGTTTGGATTTCATCCTCATTAATTTAATTGCCTCATTCAGAACAGAGCTAAACCATGGGTAGCTGTTGGGCATTGTGTGGATGACATACCTAATAACAGATCACAATGTTCAGACCATCAGTCAGCAGATAGCAGGCAAGTCTCATATCCCCCCTCCCTCGAACTCCTCTGTTATACTTGCTTTTGTTATACTTGTAATAGCATGTATTTCTATGCCCGTGTTTCTAAAGTAATTTATTCTTCTACAGACTCTCTCTTGTTCTGATAACTAAGAATAATTACAAGTATGAGTCATCCTGAAATTTCTCGTCACGATCTCTTTTGGATAATCCATAACTGTGTCTTCTAATGGTTTCACTGTTCACAAGTGTGTTAATGAAGTGTGACACGGTCCCTCGGCACGTTTTGGAGAGTTTGCCAACGGTGAAGGTTCGGCAGGGCTCGAAGCATCTGGAGCCAGGACAGCAGTGTAGGATGTGCCTAAAATGCTTTTCTGTGGGCCAATACATTAGGCACCTCCCCTGTCACCACAAGGTAATGTCTGAAAGCTGATATTTACCCTTGAGTTTTGGTTTGACGTGATCCAGTCTTATGCCAAGTCTTTATGTATGATGTAATAGAACTTTCTAAAGTGTAGGTCTTCACAAAATAATTAGATGATCGTTCTTGGTTAGAATCTGTCAGAGTTGTGCAACCTCACAGAACCTCCTGCCTATCCTAAGCTGTAACAAAGGCCCAGTGACCAACAAAGATGAGTTTTGATTCTAATAACATTGGTCTCAAGATCCAGAGTGTTGGTGGTATAGTGGTTAGCATAGCTGCCTTCCAAGCAGTTGACCCGGGTTCGATTCCCGGCCAACGCAAATTGACCTTTTGGGCAGCCGTGGTCTAGAGGTTAGAGAACCAGGCTTATGACTGAAGGGTTGCCGATTCGATTCCCAGGACTGATATCCACGGCTGTGTACCCTTGGGCAAGGCACTTAACCCCAATGCCCCCCGGCCGCAAGGAATGCTGCCCACTGCTCCTGTGCCTGGTGTGTGTGTTCACTTACCGGTGTGTTGGATGGGTTAAATGCAGAGGACAAATTCACTGCTCACTGTTCACAGTGTGTGTGCGCAATCACTGAGATTTACATTTACAAATAAATCAATCTTTTCGTTGCCCTCTAGTTCCACAAAGACTGCATCGACAAATGGCTGCACCGGTTCAATTTCTGTCCACTGGACTGTCATGTCTTCTACAACCCCCTCAAGTGGAAAGCCACGGAGAGCAAGACAGCAAACACTCAGGCTCCACCAACTAACCCTCGGATCAGGTCGGCCACTCAGAAGCAACAAGACTTATTCATTCCTGGAACTGGCCTGCAAGAACGTATAGTTCAAGGGGATAACCCGCCATGTATGGTGAGGTCAAAGATGTCTCTGCCTGGCAACCTGATTCCTCCCCCTTTGGAACCATCAGTGGCCAACACCAGGGATCTCTGCATCAACAGCCTGCAGTTAAAAGTATCTCATGGAACCAGCGATTCAAAAAAGTTTGTCAACCGATTTAGAACAGCCGAATCCATTCAAAGATGTCCATCCATGGGCCAGGTGACAACAACCTTGGCGTCTATGAAAGGAGAGGGTGCAGTCAAGGCCAGTGGGAACATGTCGTCAAAACGTATCACTGACTGTATAGGGGAGAACCTGGTTGAAATCTCCAGCATTGCTGGGGGAACCCAGCAGGGCCTGATTGTGGGGTTAAACAGTCCCGACACCAATGCTCTTCCAAGGGTGGTTGCAGCTCCACACAGGGTAAGGCCACTGAGGAAAGTGAAGCCCAGAGAGGTGAGGCCTAGTGTGGGCAGCGGGCACACACAGAATCTCGATCTGTTGATGATGGGGATTGTTATCAACACCACACACAGAGGGAAAAAATAATAGCGCATTCGTTGTAGTTTGCTTCCGAAGCCATCGTTAGATCCATTTTGCTATTGTTATCTGTCTGCATGATTTCTACATTGTAAATTCAGTGTACCCTTTGTAAATGTATGTACTGTTGTACTATTTTTGTTTGTTTGTTTGTTCGTTTAAATCTGGAAAATTGAAACCTTGATTTTTTTTTTTACGTTCACAGTGACACAGCTTTATACAGCTTTAATGTGCAACTTTTTCCACTTCTTATCATTAATATATTTAATTTCACTCCAGAGAGCAAAGAGATATCACTTCATAACTTTATTGATGAGCACAAAAAGGCAGATAACAAGCTGTCCTCTGAAGCATTCATGAAACAAAGACCCATTTTCCTCTGAGCTTTTCAGAATGATATACTTAGTATTCTGTGAAGTAGGCTATATTACAATGAAATAAAATGAAACACAATACGAACACTGAAATACATTCAGCCGACACCACTTCTGACATGAATACCCATTTAACTTCTCAGTCATGCATTGGCAATTTCTCAGTGTTTATGCAGAAATTAAAATCCGTTTTATTTTGTCATCCAGTCCATGTTGCTACTTAATAACCATCTTTCCTTTCCTAATCATGAATAAATATGAGAGCTACACTTAATGTAAAACATCACATTTAATAAGTGAATTGATATTTTATGAGCTCACTTTGGTAAATTATTTTTTCACAAATAAACAAACAGACAAACAAACAAACAAAAAACATACACTTTAGCGCAACAAACATTCTGATGAGCATGGACAAAGGCCACTGTAGCTTGCTTTGTAAATACAGCATCAAAAGTGTTGTTGAGGCCTTGGTAAATTAAATGAACGAACAACAACAAAACAAAAAACTAACCTGAGCCAGAACACTTATATGTGCAGCTATATTCTCACACTTTGTGAATGACTACATCCTATGAAAAAAGCTTCACAATTTATGCATGCAAACTCGAAATGAAAAGACTTAATGTAAGTTTTGTACACTCAAATAATAAGTTTGACCTAGAAGATTTGTGTAGTCCATAAGAGCTGTCAAATGTTTATTGTGCACGTGTGCACGTGAGGCTACGTCTCGTGTTCAAGAAAGTAACTGCTGCTTAACTAAGCAACAAAAGGGATACAAAATATGACAGTGCTAGCCTTTCAACCTTAACCTAAACAAACCACAAAAGTTTTTAAGCTTTTCGAATACAATCCATTTTGTTAACACTCCAGCAGGCATGGTGTGTTTTGCGTGAATTTTCACTCTTAGCCCGATCTGACCAAAAAAAAGAACAAACTGACATTCCAAGTTAAGGTGTATGGTTTTTAAGAAATATCATACAATAAATAATAAATAAAGCCATAAAAATAGCCATCTAAATAGTGCGCTACTCATAAGTATCAAAAGAGCTTTGTGAATATAAGCTTTTAAATTTTGGCTTGATGTTTACAGCAAAAACAAGCAAAACAAAAGCTGGATTTGAATATTCATAATTGTTTAGTGTTCTCTTCTGTGTAAACATCTGATTTTCATCGAGAACTGTACATCTTTAGAGTGAAGATATTTGTGTGAACATTATACGTAAAAAAAAGGACCATTGGCAAATCACTGGATGCTGGAACCGTAACAGAATTTTCAATGCTGACGTCCAAACAGACTTCCACTTTAAGAGAGCTAGCATACAAAGATATGAAAGGTTTTTCTTGTATCAATTAAGGTACCTTTCTTAATGGCAATTACGGTAAGGCAGGTTGATCAAAACCAGACATCTTTCTGAGACACCAAAAACAGTTGTATATCCTCACTTTCACACACATTAATGCTCACGTTAACGTTTCATCTGAGGCCTCTCTTCCCGAACATGGCGAGTTGTCTTCCTCTCGGGCCTCTTGTCCCGTAACTTCCGCGGCCGGCGTGGTGGAGGGGTTGACCTTGACTCACTGGACGTGTCCCCTGCGTCCTTATCCTCCGGAATATTAGGGATGGCAGCACTGCTACCTTCTAGGGTGCTCCTCAGGGTTGCATCTTCGGGACTTCCAATTTCACTGCTGCTCAGATCCTGCTCCTCATGGGCAAGGCCCCCACTTGCTTTGGGCAAGCTTCCGCCAGAGGGACCCTCGTGCTCACCTTTACGGAGCGGCTGCTGGAGCTCGTTCATATCCACTCCAGAGTCCAGGCTGGTGTCGTTGCTGCTGCCTGGTCGATGCCGACCCTGGAGTTCGATAACAGAGTGGCGTACCTGTGCAACAGGCTTGCCATCCAAAGAGACGAACCATGCCCTTGGGGGATGGGGTGAAGGCTTGGCCTTAGAAAGCTCCAACAGGGTTTGCTCTGAGACCCCTTGAATTTCCCCATGAAATGGACCCATCCCTGCAGCCTCATTTAGAGTGCCTGGTACTGACACGGACTCCAATAAGTGGCTGTAACGGCCCCAGATCCCTGGATTGGCAGTAGCATTCTGAGTGCTATCCAGAGCTGGTTGCTCATCACTGTCCTGCTGGGTGCCTTTAGGCAGTGTTTGAGTGAAACTATCCTTGTAGTTGCGTTCCGTCTGTGGTCCGTGCTCCGTGCCATTTCGGGGAAAGGTGGCTGATCTGCACCCAGTGGGGTCAACTTGTCCCTGGGCACTGAAGACATCTGAAGCCTGTACAATGGCCACAGGTTGGTTATAGATGTGAAACAACTTGTCTCGGAAGACCACATTCTCATTGGCTCCCTGACGAGAGGCATTCTGTTCTGACCTCTCCCTAAGCCTTGCAACCTCCTCACTGTTGACATAAAGACTGGGTAGAGGAGCCCTGTGCGATTCTGAGCCAACACTACCAATGTTTTCATAAATGTTGGCCACAGGACGACTGACATCCTCCACGTAGATATTGTAGTTTGCCTGGTGCCGAGGGGAGGCAGAGACATCTCGATGGCCAGCGTTTCGGCTAGCAAGTGAGTAAGACCTGTCGCCAGGGTGGTACAACGCTTCATGTGCTTCGTCTGAGCTGGTTGATGTAGTCTGGTCTTTTTTAAGAACCGTCAGTTTGGAAGCACCCCGTTTCTTCCTCTCTGACTCATGATTCAAGTCTCTGTAAAAGAAACACACAGAAGTTCCAGCATATTCTAATCAGTGACTCTGTGAACTGCTATCTCCTTTGATCTGTAAGAGAACTTGGTCTGTTACGGAACGCACTGGTCATCATATAAACAGAATATGAATACCATATAAACAGAACTGACCACGAAATATAAAAAATCAATTGATAATCATGAAATACATCAGTATTTCATTGTTTTTAGGCTACATTTTTGCCATAGGGGAATTTCCATGTGGATAAAAGCAATGTCTTACCTGCAGTGACATAAAAGCACAGATAAAAATCCAATAATAATCACAAGAGCTCCGCCTAAGATGCCAACAAGAAGGTATGTATGATATGAGATGAAATCCATAGAGGTTGCATGTCCCATATAACCTAGATTTTCAAAAACAGAAATCTGGTTAATGGGTAGACCCCAGTCAAACAGAAACAACAGTAGTCAAAGGTGCTGCTGTGTTTGATGCAATGCCTAAAAAAATGCAAAGTGTACAGACTTATGCATAAACCTTTGACTAAGGAGATGCATCTCCAAATCAGGGCCAATGTCAGACACACAGAAGATGTCTTGCATTGTGTAGCCAGTCTTACCACTGGAAGAGGGTAGTGGTGCAGCTATCCAGTCACCAAGATGAGGTGCCAGATACGTCCAGACGAGGTGACCTCCCTCCATCTTAATAGTCCCAATGCCCTTTTTCATCCAAGCACCTGAGAAGTAAAAGGAAAAACGTTCTCAAAAACTGCAGCTCACAACTGAGGCTATTAAACTGTGGGTCACTCCCTCTATTAGAGAATGTTCCAGAACGTCCTTTGCCCACCTGCTTTCATATCGAAGGCCCACGCAGGTACGGAATCAGTTGCTCGGAGGTTCGTTGGATATGACAGGGGGACTGTGAACTGGACCGGTCCGTTGACTTTTATCTCCTTCCCACTGGACAACAGTTGGGCACTAAGCATTGCCACAGGGTTCAAATGAACACTCCTGTATCCTGTACAAAACAGTGAAAACAATTATTAAAATTGGGTGGGGGGCAGGGGGGGGGGTGATGGAGAGTTACTGAGAATTCCAAAAACTTGATGTGGTCGAGACCCAAAGCAAAATGTGATTCCTGTTAAACATTTACAGGTGCCTTTGGTTAGAGTAATAACAAGTCATGCAAAGTTTTAAGACAACTAGCTACACACTGATTGACAGTGCCTCCAGACTCCTTCACTTGCTCAACATTTTTTTTGTGGCCGATGCCCTTCTTGGCCCAACACTGAATTTGGCCAGGTGGCCAGGCCATTAACATTCTGTGTGGTCCCAACCTTCTTCCATTGGACAATGATAGATGCCAGTGTACTCCTAGGAACCTTCGATGCTTTGGTAATTTCTTGATACCCTTTACCAGATCTATTGACACAATCCTATCTTGGAGCTCTATGGAGAGTTTCTTGGTCTTCATGGCTTAGTCTTTGCTCTGCCATGCACTGAACTTTGGGACTTTACATAGACAGCTATCTGCCTTACTAAATAATGTCCAATCAAGTGGTTTAGCCACAGTGATTTGGCTTATAATTGGCTAAATTCGATTTAGCCAATTTAGCCCATTGTAGGTGGACTACAACAAAACTCTAGAGACATTGTAAGGGTGATCATAAGCATAGGATGCAACTGAGCTTAATTTGAAGTGTTCTAGTAAAAGGTCTGATCACTTATGTAAATGAGAGATTTCAGCTTTTTATTTTTGATACATTGGCAAAATTCTAAAAAATGCACTTTCACTTTGCCATGTTGGGGAACTGTGTGTAGACTGATGGCAAAACAATTTTGATTTTGATTTTGATTTTGATGTAATTCTGAAACCAAGTGTATAACACCATAAAAGTTTGCAAGAAACGAAAGGGTCTGAATACTTTCTGAAGACACTATAAACCTGAGGAACCGAAAGGATTGAGTTACAGTCAGTTCAGTGACTTCTCTAAATCAGTCTTGTCCCCCTCATAAATTACTTCACACATAAAAGGATGTGGACTATAGAAATGTCCTGTGCCTTTGTACTCTTATTAGATGACATCAATTTGGGAGCAATTAAACATGACATTCAGGATAGATGTGGCCAAGTGTTATGTTAAATACAACCACAACATCTTTCACGCTCATCACTCTCTACTGAATTTACCTGATTTGTTGCTGAGGATCCCCACGGTGCAGAAGTGGCAGTCTTTGTCTTGGGGTGGGGTTGGAATTGTCAAGTATGCAGTCACCATGGAGATGTTAGTGTTCTCTGGGAGTCTGAGTAGGCTCTTGGGAAACTGTACACTGGGCTGAGATGATGGATCTAAAATGATGCAACAGGACAATGGAAAATAATGGTGGGTCTGGGGCCAGTAGCTGTAATTACATGGTAATAGTAGTAGATCAGCAGGTCTTTTCATCAGCAGGTTTATAATGTTGTTTGAGGACTGTGTTAAATGTGTATGCTACTTAAAACACTTTAGGCTTTCCTGCATTTTAGGATGTTAATAATAAAATATATGTTCTATATCACAACACTGATTGGTGGACCATTTGAGATTGGTTTGCGGACAGGAAATGGCCTGCCAGGCAAACTTTGTGTATCAGTGACACATGGCAGAATTATGTGAAATAGTTATCGTCACTCAGTGTGGAAAAGGGTTTAGTCACATTCTGCCCTCGGTCGCTGTTCTGAGACAACTGCGGATGTTTTCTTTTCTTTATAATGGTTGAGTCTGAGAAAAGGAGAACAAGTCATAACTGCACAGTTACATGTTGAAACTAACTGGACCCTGGTCCTGTGCACAGCAGCACCACCTACAGGCCTTTCCCCTTATACTGCAAGGCCTTTCAGAATTTTGAAAGGTATCAACACTACAACCTTCACGAGCAGCTCTTCCTAGAGTCAGGATTTAACACTACCTGATGTCAAGTGATCAAAGTAAATGAATGTATTGATTAGACAAGCGATGGTTGGTTTGTGGTTTTGGGGAGGAAAGAGCAGTCAATCTGAAGCGTTAACATACCCGGTGTTTTCTGTGTTATTAGCACAGTATCTTCAAACAGCCAGATATTGCCTTGGGTTTGAGGAATCAAGGATAGAGTAACAGAAGAAAATACTAGAAAAAAAGAGAAAAGAACGACAGTAAAATAAATCAATTCTCAATCCATTTTTAAAGCTTGGAACTGAAATATAATACCAGTGAGGACACCATGGAAAGATCACTTCTAAAAAAAAAAAACCTATTTCAAAAGCTCACTTTGTACTCTAAGTCAGTCTCAAGGTTATTCAAGGACACCTTTGTAACATTAGTAGGGTAAAGTCAGAATTACTCCAAGAGAAACCTTTCTTCTACTCTCTTTGTGTGGAGTGGGCTGGTGTTGCATTGAGTGACATTCAGCCAACGCTCAGCAGATTCAAAGATCAATTGCTTTGAATTTAATTAATAAAAGAACCAAGCAACAAGAACGTGGAGGAGAGGATCATAGCCAATTATCTTACTACAGCACAGTGATTTCAGCAAAAATGCAATGCATGTACAATTAAACCTGATTTAAGGGCTTTTCATCGACATTCACTCAAATCGATATCTAACAGCTATATGTTAATGCGGAGGGAGGTTGGATACTACTACTCACTGGGTATCTTGGCGGTCGTCCAGGGTAGCTGAGTGAGAACGTAGCCCTCTTTGCTGGCCACCAGGGTAAGGGTCATTCCCAGTTTGTAAGGAATAGTGAGGAGAACCTCACCATCCTCCTGAGTGAGGGAGGAATGCATGTGTGAACCATTCACAAACACCTCCAAGGTCGCTCCACCCAAATGTCGCTGGCTAGACGCATCCTTCACATGCACCCTCAGCATCAGAGGTGACTCTGAAAACACAGGAGATGAGGCTGGTATCTTGTCTGGCACTTTAAACGTAAGCAGTTGTATTGACAGACACCATCACAGTAAGAAGCCTGAGGACTAAGTTAAGGACTCACTTTCTGCTCATGAAGAAACGCCACACATGTTTTGACAAGACCAAAAAAAAAAAAAAGAAAGAATCTTAAAGGTGAGATACATTAAAAGAGCACACACACATTCTGACACATTTGCTGAGGACACGGTGATATTTGTTGGACAAGACTTGAAGATATTGAGAGTCCTACGTGCTTATATTAATTTCAAAGCAGGATTCATGGTTGGATTAAATCTAGCTGTAACCTTTTCTTCACCATGAAAAAGTAATGAGAGCAGAGATCCACAGCACCAACAGGGAGCCTTAAAAATAGATCAAAGTGCCAACTGTCTCCGGACCAGATAAGCCAGAGAGGCAATGTGGCCTGTATGCGTACAGACATGAGTGCAGTAGCCCAAACTAGCGGTCACGTGATCTCGGAACTATACGGTCAGTGTGACTGCAAAAGTCTGTGCACCAGACAGACATCCCCATTATTACTCTGTAACGCATCAGTTCACATACAGTATTTAACAGTCCCCGGTCTTGCTTTAAACATGTTTCACATGTGTATATGCTGTGTCGGTTGATATCAAAAGGATCAGTTATGAACTGTAGTAAGGACTGATATTATAGCAGGTGTCTGATTGCAGTAACCAATTCAACTTCAGATAACACAAAAATTGTATTACAAAGATTATCCAGTCTGTTTGTGTGTGTGTCTGTGTGTGTGTGCACGTGTGAGCATATGAGTATGTCTTTTTTTTCTCAAATGTATTACTTGTAGTGCATGTGGCGGTAAAGGGTATGATTTACGTACAGTCAGCAGAAGAATGTCATTCATAACTACAAAGGCCAAGAGGGTAATCCACGATAATCTGTAATACCTCTAATAACTATACCATAATCCCATTATGACAGTATGAAGATAAGAGGCGCACATGGCACATTGAGACCTGCTCCTCCACATCAGTTTTTACCATTTCATTTATAATTTAACATGTGAACGTGACCATCCTGCGTATAGACTTGGATGGGGAAATTCTCAAATCAAAAATAAAATAGGCAAGCTTTGTTTTTAACCTTGTTTACATCAGAACTCACTGATATCAGTATAACTGCTATGTAACTTGCTAACGTTATACCTTTGTAAAAAATTACAGGAATAAATGCTAGGCCAATCAATCAGTCACTAAAAATAGGTAAGTATCCGCAGAGTCTGAAAGACAACCAATTTTGAATACAAAAATTAAGGGTTATTTTATAAACGTGAAATAAAATAATCTGTGAATCAATAAATGCGACTCCTTGTTGGGATTTCTGTCCCGAGAGTACAAATCACATCGTGTCGTGAATGACTGAGGTAAAAGTCAAGCGTTATAAATTCTGTCAATACAATGCGCTATTGTTACCTGACGGGGACACCGAAGATGTCTCGACTTGATGTTGGCTTTGCGTCTGTCTGCTGACGTCTGGAGCGGTGGAGAAGGCATTGTCTTCCGACACCAAGGAAAGGCCAGGGGAGACCACCCCACCCTGTACTCCTCTCACGTACCCATCTTCCGCGAGAATCAGAAGAACAGCTAGGAGCAGGTAAGCTGTAAACCCAGGCATGACGAAAAGATGCAGCGCCTCTGAGACATAACTGCATAAAAGGAAAGGGAGAGCGATGGGTTTTTTTTGATCCAACGCTTTCTCACGCTCAGATTGTTTTGAACACCATAGTCACATTATGGTCAGCGTGGACAGATTTGTGAAACGGCGTACGCGTCATTGTCTCCGCCTGGTGTATTGCACTAACGGCGGGTGTGTGTTACATCATTGCTCTAAATCACGCCACCTGCTGGTGTAATGTGAAAATAGCTCCGTCTTACATCCCAGAGCAGATGGTGAATCACATCTCAAAGCTTTGTCAAGGGACTCATAACATCCTATTAACGCTAGATTGATCAAACGATTTGAACAAAACATTCGTTAATTCTGAGGCCACATTCCCGACGACTGGATACCGCAGACGATGAAGGTGCGAATCAAGAACAAGTCAAATGGAATATAGAACATGTATCAACTGTAAATCCTCGCAATGTATGTAAATGTTGTAGGTCTACCTAATAGAAAAGCACCGGTGTGACTATTTGAAAATGACGAGTTCATTTGATTAACTTTCCCTTTCAAAAAGCTAATAACAGCAAGAGTGTTAATTTTAATTAACGTCAGGTTCACAAACACTTCTATTACAGATGGAACGGATGGACACCTACGATTTTGTAAAGGTGCAAACCTGGTAATGTCCTGGATTGGCTAAGTGGGAGAATTCAATGGGCTCTTGACTTTTTGTGTTATCTAGAAAGTGGTAGGAATCCTTCAGTAAGTTTTTGCAGGGTTGCTAAGAGAAAGAGCAACGCACATATTCGAAATCTCGAAATTTGCTCGGTTTCCATCCGTTAAAGTGTTGAAGAAAGACGCGACTCATTGTGAAGTGCCTCCGTACATCAAAAACTTTATTGTAATTATGAAATCCAGAAACAATAAGCCGACCAAATTACATTAGCTTTTTAACGACGCAACAAACATTAAACAATGAAAACTAGTAAATCCTTAATTCAGTGATCAAAAACACTCACATTTTCTCACTCTCTTTCCAAATCACACTCCGCAAAACTCACTTCAAAAGCCAAAAAAAACAAACAAACAAAACATATAAAACAAACGCACAGAAACAAAAGAAAAAAATTTAAAGGGAATTATCCACCACATCACTTGACAGGATCCCCACGGAGATCCTCTTTACAATTAAAACTCTTCAGATAGTCCTCAAATACAGAGGTGTGCTTTTCCCTTTGCCTTCTTCCACCAAAGCATGTGTAAAAATTCAACTTCTAAACGCATCCAGTCCCTCTACTGCAATCACCTGTCAACAGCACAGTAAACACATAAAGCACTCGCGGTTTAACAGTTCCATAGGTTTTCATTTTTTTAATTTTTTTTTTTTTTTTATTATTTCATTTTATTTGAACTGACTAAAGCTGAAGAAGGATGTGCACGTAGCCTCAGATGCTAAAATGAAAAAAAAAAAAAAAAGAAAAAAGAAACAAAAATTACAAAGTCTATAAAGACGTGTAAGGGAGGGACAGAGGAACTGCCAACGACATTTGGCTTAGCTATAGACCCCTGATTATTTTATCTGCATAAAGATCATCATGGAGAGCCTTGGTAAAGCAGGCTGGGGCAGGGCTTCTTTCCCCTGGTCGTCGCGGCAACACTCCAGGGCGTTAACGCGAGCGACGGCGGAGGACAGTCCAGCAGAGAGGAAAGAGCGGGGAACACTTCTCCCCTCCGTTTTCTCTGATCAATACTCTTCCTCTTCATCCTCCTCCTCCAGGTCGCAGAAGTCAATGGATGGCCTGTTGTCCGGTGTGTCTTCGTCGTCAGAGTCCGGTACGTATGAACCTGAGAGCGAGAGCGAGAGCGAGAGAGAGAGGGAGAGAAGAGAGAGTGAGCGAGAGGGGGAGAGAGTGAGAGAAAGAGTGAGAGAAAGAGGGAAAGAGCGAGAGAGAGCGAGCGAGAGAGAGGGAGAGAGATGACAAAAGTGTAGGTTAGCCTTGACATACTCAGAGCTGATTCATTTTAAATACCAGACGCGGTCCGACCACTTAAAAGAACAGACCCATCTGATTTATCCATGAGCAATCGTTTTGTTATCCATACGGCTTCATTCTACCCATTTCTCTTCATTCTGTCCATTTGTTAGTGAGCGAATGCCATGCTCTTTGAAGTCATACTCAATATGACTCACTCACGTATGCATTCTACGTGCAATTAATCTAACACATCTTCAAAAGAGGCCAATTACACATTCTGCACCACCATCAGCGTCTGTTTTGTACTTACCCATTAGACTAACATCATCCTAGTCTGATTTAAACACTACACACAACAAGCAGCTGACTGTTTGTGTTAGGAAAGGCAGTAAAAACACACACACCACCGAATAAAGAAAAAAAAAAAAAAAAGTCAAAATGTCAAACGTACTTTCAAGATTGTCCATGTGCTCGTGCAGAGTTCTCGCCAAGTTGAAAAACTGAGCGAGAGAAGGGAGGAGAATGATTTTAAACTACATCTTAATTACTATTATTATTATTATTTTTATCCTCAGGAAGACAAAAATAAAGTTAACAATGTACATACTTATTTCATGCTGACGTGTGTGAGTCCAATGTACTGTAGCTACTGTACCCGGATGAGGGCCAGTGTTTATGTAAAGATACTGGAAAAGCGAAGGGTCGAGTTAGGATCTTACCCCGGCATCATTAGCAGCACCCAGAACGTCGGAGAATCTCTGTTCACACAGGTGGAGGAGCACAACTAGATACAGGCCGCAGCTGATGAATTCATACTCGGACTGAATACAGAGAGAAAAAGAGAGAAGATTCATCAAAAAAAAAAAAAAGAAAAGAGAAAGAAAGAAAAGTACTCTGACCACCAAGTCATACTGGTTAAACGTGTAGCATTCTTTCCGTCCTGTCAAATTCACATCACTGTGCTGAGACCCTAAACAGATTTTTTTTTTTTTTTTTTTTTTGGTTGTGCAGACAAGCGCGGGATAGTTCATTTCCAATCACGAACATTTTTAAAAAGCTTCGGAGCTTCAACCCGGAATGGGAGATGCATTCGGTGCAGACCACTCACCCGCTCATGAGAGCGATACAGCTCGTTGATATCGAAGTTCTCAATGTCAAGATGGAGTTTCTCTTTGCACAGTTCACAGGTAGTGATGGCATCCAGGTTTGACCCTGAGGGTAAAAAAAAAAAAAACACCACGGGTGAGGAGCAAAACGATGAGCATCGATCACAGAGCAGTTTAGTGTGAATCTTACCGCTGAAAGGGTGGCTACGAATTACGTCTGGGTCTTTTATGAAAATGACGGACCATATCTGAGGCATTTCATTCATTCTGAAACATCATAGCTGTATCCTGTTGTAAAGCTTATGCCTGATCTAACGGACCTCTCTGCCTGATCTTCACCTATGAACCTATGATCGCAAGTTCGTTCTCAAGCCAGCAAAATGTACTGGATTCGCTCTTCAGGAATATTCTAGTTACAGTATTAAGTACAAATGACGGTAACTCCACGTTGATGGTGAGCACAGATTGGCCATGTGTGGGTCAGACATGTGTGGACCATAGGCAGGATCCTGATGGGACCAACCTGGGCGTGGCACGGGGGCGGGATCTTGTTAGAACATGGGCGTGTCACGGGCGTGACATCAGGCGCTCGAGGGTGTTCCAGCACCGGGACGCTGCATGCAGACTGTCTGCCTCAGCCCTATCCAAACATCACTGACTCGGCTGCTCAAGCGTGTGAAGAGCTTGATTAAACTAGGCTTGGATCAGATGCCTGCATACTCTACACTGCTGACTAATGTTAGCCTGAGCGGGGAAGATTAAAAAAAAAAAAAAAAAAAAAAAAAAAAAGTAAGCGGGTTGGTTTGAGAACAGGCTGGCAGAAGAGGAGGGTGGGAAGGAGGAGGAGAAGAAGGAAGAGGAGGAGAAGAAGAGGGAGGAGGAGGAGGAGGAGGAAGGATAGTTACCAGAGCTGATTTTGGAGCGAAGCCACTTCTTTATGCACTCCTGATGCACATACTGCAGGCTCCCGGTGCATCTACACGGCTCGATCAGCGGATTGGAGCTCGACTCCTCTCCCATCTGGCAGATACGACACAGGTCTCCCTCCTCCTCGTCGGAGTCCTCCAACAGCAGGCTGGCCAAGGGGGGGGGGGAATTTAAGCAATTTTACTAAGGTGATTAACATACTTTTTTTTTTTTTTAATTGTTTTTGTTATGTGTTTGGGCAAAACTGCTTTCTATTTTCACACATCACTGTTGATACATAATTAATAATTTTTTTTAGCAGGATCAAACTCAATTATGGTTCTGTCCTCTTTGAAAGTACCGTAACGAAGACATACAGCAGTCGGCGCAGTCAAAGGAAGGAGCCATTATGTCTAATTCAATCATTAAACCCATTAATTAAGAAATAACGTTCTCCACATAATTGAGTGTTAATTAGCACTGATAATGGTTTCATTTCAGAATGATGAGGTTTATATATCAAGATTACGTTACGGCAGCGCACACCTTTCCTGGATCTTACGAAGCTTCTCAGGGTCTCTGGATGGGGCGGGCTTGTCCTTGGCCTGTCCATCAGCCTGGCCCCGCCCACTTCCCCCTATGTCCACGGCAATCATCACGTTCTCGGGTCTGCGGAAAAGGGGGCTGGTCATCACCCTGGCGACACCGTGGCTCCGCCCGGCGAGGCGGGCGGCGTCCTGCAACAGGGAGGCGGAGAGGCCGGAGGCCCCCGCGGGGCGGGCGGCCGTAGCGCCCTCCGATTCTTCGTCTTCGTTATCATCATCATCTTCCTCCTCCTCGCGTCGGGCGTCCCTGTCCGGAGCTTTGTTTTCGTCTCTGCCGCTGAGCGGGTACTGGGAGGTCCGGCGGGCCTCCATCCGGCTGCTCTCCTCTTGCCCTTCCCTCCTCCTGCGGGAGAAGAGGGGAGTGCAGCGGTTCCACGACAACCACGCCAACCCTCCCGTGCCCCGCAGGGCCTCTGGTTCCACCCCCGGGTTCACGCTCTCCTGCACTGGTGTCAGGCCCTGCCCCTGACTCCGCCTCCGCAGGAAGGCAAAAGCCTGCACGGGGTCCGATCCCCTGACCTCCGTCTCCTCGCTCTCGTTGCCGGCCGTAGGCGGGGCGGCATCGGGCACGGCGTCATCGGAGGCGGAGTCGAACGAGCGGGAGGCGGGGCTCGGGGTGGAGCTCGTATCTTGACTGGAACGCCGGGAGAAGAGGCGAGACAGGAGCCGTCTCGTGGAACGCCTTCCGTCCGGCTCTTCGTTTTCAGGGGCAGAGACCGGGGCGGGGGCGGGGATTGGGGCGGGGCTAGAGGAAGGAGGACTGGTGCTCCGTTCGCTGAGGGGCGTGTAAGGGGAGGCGCTCCAGGAGGAGAGGCGGGAGGCGTCCGAGAGGGAGGTGCTGGGCGTCCTGAGGGAGCTGGAGCTGGAGCTGGAGCTGCTGCGAGGGGAGTCGCGGGTCAGGCCGGAGGGCTGATAGTCTGAGGAGGGCCTGTGGGAGTCACACCCCAAGGGAGACGACAGGTAGTCGGAGGACAAGCGGCGGCTGGTGGAGCCGCTCTCCCGACGGGAGGAGTACAGACTCTCTTTAGGCCGGGCGCCCTGGGCGTAAGTGGAGGTCACCCGCTCTGGGCGATCTGGAACACAATGACGGAGAAATAACTACAGAGGTCTCCCAGAAAGAGACATACTCAGTTAATGTTCACGTGTGTGTGTGTGTGTGTCATTGCCCTGAGGGGTTACACATTAAGATGAAACACAGTGGCGTTTATGTTCATGGGACTGAGACGCTGAGTGTGTATGTAAGAGAGAGAAAGACGACCTATGGAAAACAAACAGAAACAGAAATGAAAGGAGGCTGCGCATGTTTGAAAGGGAGAGAATATGAGTCAACACATACATAATGATGACAGTCCTGAGCTCCTGGTGCTGGAATCTCCCAGCACGGACTCGTTTCTCTTTTCCAGGTCCCTCCGAGCCCACAAACCGTCCGCCGAGGACGAGGATGAGGATGAGGATGAAGATGTGGAGGAAGTAGATGAAGATGATCTGGACAGAGAGCTTAACGATTTCCACGATGAATCTAAACACAAGGTCAGTTCATTATTACCCTGTATGTTAAAGAGATACAAGTTAAAGAAAAAAAATGTTATTCGAGTTATAAAAAAAAAAAAAAGTCGTGTTATTTCCAGAAGTTTCCAATGCTAGTAATCCACGTACTGTTTGTTAGAGCCGCACTACGCTACTGCAACAAAAGCAAAGACATGGAGGGAAAAAAAGGTTCCACTACAAAAACAATGCATCTAATTAGTGTTGTATTGTCCAGGAAGCCCTTGGACAGTAGAGTTATAAAGGCAGAAAGGACAATAAAGGGAGTCAAACCAAAACAGAACAAACCAGTTTTACTGTGGGAGAACGCTAACCGGCTGGATGGCTCATTTAGTTTACAAGGTTACAGATATTGTGATGGCCATTATATTGCTTGACAACTTTCTTTGTACCAAATTTGTATCTCACTTAATCAAAAGACAATATCGATGTTGCCTAATAATTATTCCTATCAGGTAGCAGCGTAGAATTAATCAATCTGTTTATAGTTTTTTTCCCCCCACACACACAGGGTCATTCTTCATCTCAACTCCCATACTATTCACCACATCTCTCTCTCCAATAGAAATCTAACTGGGATCACATTACTACTATAAGAGCATTTAAAACACGTCAGCAGTAGTTTAAAAAAAACAAACAAACAAAAAATGCTAGTACATCAATTCATTTTTACCTTCCCCCGAGACAGGCAAGTTCGAAGCACGATGCTGTTCGTCTTTCTTTATCCGTGGGAACGGAAAGTAAGCACGACAAGCTAAACCCTCAACCGTTCTTACTTTGTATTTTGTTTAACACAAGCAGAAGATGGGAGAGGCTCAGACAGTCCTGGGAGTAAACTGTTTACGGCGGGTGAAATACCTGTGTTACTCCCTAAGCCGGAGTAAAGGCCGGAGGCAGAGGTGGAGCCGGCGCTTGACGAGGGCCTGGTGTACCCCGCTCTGTTTGTGTAAGAGAGCTTGGCTCTTTTGGTCTCGCTGTCCTGAGCTGAACTGAGAAGCCCAGAGTATGATCCCAGTCTCCTTTCAGAGTCCACCTGTCCGAGCAAAAAAAAAAAAAAAAAAAAAAAGAGCGTAAAACCGTTAACAAATCCAGTCAAACCTTTACCGTGTTCTGGAAAAACCACGAGCCAAACGGCACGGTCGGTGGCGAGGGCTTAGGAAAATTTAGCACCCTGTGACATCACCCCATCTACAGTCTTTGATATCTGCTATGGGGGAAAACTGTGAGAAAGCTCAAATGTACATCCTTAAAGCTCGTCCTCCTATCCTTAAGCTCCTCTCAAGAGTCGGAGCAAGGCCCTCGGGTCCAGGAAGAAACTCAAACTGGTCCAACCGAAGTGGAAAATGTGGCGCTATGGCAGGTTACCAACAAATGAAGTGCTACAGTAAAATTAAAAAATCCAAATGTTTACCGGTTTGTTTCGGCTCCCCACGGAGGACTCCGCCCACGGGCGATCACATGACACGGACGAAGAGGCAGAGAGGGGAGTGGAGAGTTTCCAGCTTGGGTGACGGCTCTCGGCCGAGGTGTAGTCTCTGGTCGACCCGAGAAAACGTGAGCTCTGCGACACAGGACACGTAAAAAGGTCAACAGGACACGCGTGGCATCACATGTGAAAAGCACATGCGTTTGGGTGGAGCACACGCACACATGCGCAGAACCACAACCCTGGTGACAGAAATAGTGTTAAGTGATATCTGACAGGTGAATGAACAGAATGCAATCTCATAACCACAACATACCGTTAAAAAAAAAAAAAAAGAAAGAAAGAAACACTTGCTGTCAACCACTGAGCCAACACTTGTACATAGAGGAACTGGTTAAGTGAACGCTCTGTTGAGTTCCTCTTCGATGTCAGTATTTCATTGTGCAATTTAAAAAAAACCAAATAAATTCCATGGTTGGTCTGCTTGCAAAATAAGGGAGTAGTCTTGTCTTTTTAATCGCGCTGTTTCCCTTTCCAGTGGCCGATGTTTTTTTACCGCAGAGGTTTCGTCGACCGGCGAAGGCGTGACTTGCGCGTTCTGTGCACTCGCTATTTTCCTTATTGTGCTTACAAGTCATTTTCTGAAGTTACAGTCTAAGGTTTTAGGCAAACACAAACACACACACACGAGGGGTCAAAAACAACCCCAGAGCACCCAGGGCGGTAACCTTATCTAGCGACGCGGCCCATGGTGACGAGCGGGGCCTGAATTACACTGGGCCAGGAATCTGGGCTAGCCCTATAAAAAGCTCTCGCTAACGAAGCGAACGAAACACGAGGCCCTCCCCCATGAACCGAGCTCCGTTACGGATCAGCAAGACGCGCCGTTCGGAAACTGGCAGGTTTCGTTCTGCTGTGCGACCCCCCCCTCGGTGTCTCGACGCAAAGAGAGGCAAACCAAATTACTTTTTTAAAACTGAGAGCGAGGCAAAGGATACTATCTCTGCTTCATAAAGCCATTTGTGTAGCAGTTAAATATGAGGACAGCCACAGCATGTGGGTGACGGGTGCATCTCTAAGTCAGACAGCGTCAGGTCTCAGAGGCAAATGAACTATGACACAGCAAACAAAGAAAATCTTCCACATGCAACTGGTAGTATATTGACAGACAGTCAGACAGGCACTCCCGAACCCTGCGCTTCAATCCGGCCTGAGTAACACGTTGCTGAATGAGCAGTCAAGTACACTGAAGACTGAAAACCATTACAGTACGGTTTAACGTTTGGCGAGACAGGTTCAGCTGGGAAAAGATCCACCTGTGGAGTTGCGTGATGATAACCTGAGTACCTGGTAGTCAGTGTCCAGTTTGACAGGCGTTCCCCTGGAGAACCGGTCACTGCTCAAAACACTTCCTCTGCCGTACAGTCGGCTAGAGCCCAGGGCTGAGGAAGAGGAGAGGGAAGAAGGCGAGGACAGGGACGAAGAGCTGGACACTGAGAACGGAAGCCGACGAGGCTTGGAATCCATTTCTAAATTACTGAGGGGGTACGAGAGAGAGAGAGAGAGAGAGAGAGAGAAAGAGAGAGAGGGGTGTTCAGAATACAATAAGAAATGCAGATTGTACATGGCATAAAAAAAAAAAAAAGACTTTATTTCTCTTTGAGCTCTGTTTGCACAGACATTGTAAATCTATATCAGGAACAACTCCTCAGTTGTTGCAAGCTCACACATAATTTCTTATCAGTTCTGTCTTTGCCCTTGCTTGTTTGGACTCCTCTGACAGCAGACAAGATTAAATTCACCACATACCAGACTACGCCGTCACACAGGAAGCCACCTAGACTGACAGTGAAGTGAATATAGTGGGGGTAAATAAAACATAGCCGGACGATAAAGTTAATTTATGTCAGTTCCATCACTCTTTGAGAACGTTCTCGTAATCGAACAGAAGCTAACCAGACACACATTACGGAAAGGGGAAAAAAAAGCTCATTCTTTTTAAAAGTAAGAGGTAGGTTAAAGGTCAAAACACAAGACAACAGGAACAGTGGTGCAATGGCACAAATCAAGTGTGAGTTTAGTGATGAGCAACTTCCTGCTCTTCTCTTGTCCCTTCTGCTTTCAGAGGCAAAATCTACATTATGTTTACTAAAATGGACGAGTTTTCAATTCAATAGCTTCCAGCTGTCTCCTACTAAGCTAAATCCAGTGTGGTAGATTAAGGGTTTGTCTTCATGTGACAATGCGTGTGAATAGACCGTGTTTACTCAGTAAACGCTAAAAGCTTTTAGACTTGCCTTAAGCTTGTCTCTCATAATCGCGCTAGATGAATGTATTCTCTTTGTACAGGTAACCAAATGCCCCAGCCACTACGTCTAACGTCAGTGAGACACCAAACAGCACAGTGCAGTTTTCGTCATTTTCGACAACAGCCTGTCACTGGTGTCATAATATTTCAAGTCAAGAGAACAAGCCCAACACATTTTTACTCGACGGGCCCAAGTAAAACATAAATACAAAGTCAAAAACAACAGAACGCAAAGGTAATTTGCCATTGTAATACTACAACAAAAGACTATTTCAGCATGTATGCTCAAATTTGATATCAGAATTACGTCACTTGAACCAGTGCACACAGAGTTTGGAGCGACTAGTGTTGCATTTAAATGAAAAGGGGAACAAAAAGTCTATCGTGAATAACAAGTTTTGCGATTGTGTCGATGTTCTAGGCAAGTTCAAAACAAATACGACCTGCTATGAGATATGTTTATACTGTAAGCAAGAACGCCAGTAGAGGACTGACACGATAACCGGACACCAGACCTCCGTCTTATCACAGGCCTTGTACCTTCAGCAGTCACTGGAGACGTAAACTTCTGAGAAGACGACCATTACGGGGCTAGACTAAGGAAAACACGAAAAGTTTAGGAGCTACTCGCTGATCACATTTCAGTTCGACTCCTCTGCATCTCCTCCTCACCTTGGCCACACACCTTTCTCTGGTGTTTTCTGGCCCGAGGACAGATTTATTGTTAGCTTAATTACTACTACACATGCACTAAACGCACTGAACCCGACATGTAATAAACCAAACTAAAAATACACTGTCCACGCTTTGGTAGGGTGCGGTATCAAAATAGTAATCCGGTTACAGCGGTAGGCTAGGATCACTATACTGGGTGTCATTTTTTTCCAAT
Source organism: Chanos chanos (assembly GCF_902362185.1). Taxonomy (NCBI): domain Eukaryota; kingdom Metazoa; phylum Chordata; class Actinopteri; order Gonorynchiformes; family Chanidae; genus Chanos; species Chanos chanos. The sequence goes on along the minus strand of NC_044502.1, from coordinate 6,034,447 downwards.
CTACATAGTGGACACACGAAGTATGCTAAACATAACCTACAGTCACAAAAAAAGGGCCCGGAGGTGCTTCACAACTCATGACGACAAAGGCAACAGAGCTACGGTACTAAAACTCGCAAGACATTTTAACTTCAACCTCGAACAAAATGAGCTAGGTCACTCAAAAGCCTAAGAACAAGAGCAAGGAACAGACGTCGGCCTCAAATATAACTTCCACCTGGGAATAAGGGCAACTTTTTCCGTCTTTCCCAATTTGTTCTGTGCTCTCTGAGAACTGAGTACTACAAAATCTAGATCAAAACAGCTCGGCCTATCTTGGCCCTCTAACAGGTATGACAAGCATTAGCATGCAGGGGTGCGCACTTAAAAGTATGACAGAACAGGTCAGTAGATTTGTGCTCACCCTGGTTGTGACGAGATTTTGCTTAAATGTCAGTTCAGTTATCTCTATGCTGCTAGGGCTAGACCGTCTCGTCCACCTTATCGAGTTTGATCAAGGTTTCCACTGCATTCGACGAAGAACGAAGCAAATTATGTATCAGGGGATGTGCACCCCCCTGTTGCAAGGAGGCCCAAGCATAGCTGGTTTCAAGATCAAGACGTCCTTTCCGAAATAGGAAACACTTCTGACGTCAGTTTATAAACACAATTTTGGCACGTTCTTTTGTAAGGATTTCAGGACATGTTCAATGCGGTTTGACAAGTCAACAACCGTTGGATTGTTAACCCGACGTTAAGTAACCAGCTAGCTTAATGATGCAATTGTGGAGTATCAGCAAAGAGTGTTCTGCCGGGCACCATTAGCTTACTTTACGAACTGGCAACCTCGCGACCTTTCAAAATGTCTGTCTGGCCTCGAGACAAAAATGTTGGAACCATTTAATGAAATCTCGCGTTCAAAACTGTCTAAACTTAACTTTAACCACGAAAACAACCGTCCAAGTGATGAAAAACACGAAAAGAGGAAGCCCTCTTAATGTCAGTTAGCGTGGATCAAAAATCATTGGCATAAAATTAATCCTTAGCCTGGTAGAAGCATGCAGCTTGCTCCGTAAACAACAGCGACCATGTCAAATAAGCACAGCACTGCCTCTGACAAGAACAAAAGCTGTTTGCTAATCTCGACTAACATTCTCTAATTTGACTTACTTTCATCGATTCGATGCATGACTACATAACTGTGTGATATTAAACGTTCAGAGAGAGCTGGCATGTAGCTAGCAAGTTCACGAACTAGCGATTGCAAGACGTGCCAAGTCTTAATCTGTCTTGTCGGCTAGCTTACATTAGCTAGCTAGCCACTTTGTTGTTGATAGGATATTTTTGCGTAGCTGGTGAGCAAAGCGATAGAAAAGAAACTGTCAAGCGTTTTTTCGAATAGAAGCGTTTGCGATTTTTCGATTTGATTTTGCTTACTTCATAGCATACCCACCCTGTTAGTAAGAAAACAAAGACATCACTTCCGTATGTTCAGAAAGGCAAATGTCTCACCTCTGATTTTCTGCCTCTCCGCTTTTAATATTAATGGCGTCTGTGTGTTGATATAGGGAAGGTCATGTGATTTACAATGTAACTGGATGCCCAACGGAAATACGTATGCTGCTCATAAATGGTTATTGTCAGACATTTCAGCCAATTAAATTCGTAGCAGTAATAGTTGCACCGCCCAAAGTCCCGTAAAAAGGTTTATTAATTTAAACTACTGAAAGCTTATGCATAAATATTAATGCATCAGCTTTAAAAAAAATATGTGCGTATATATGTGTGGGAATTTAATTACGAAACCCCCGGGTGAGACAGTTACATGTGCACAATTTATCCTGTGCTATTAATTGCGCCCTTATATTTAGACTGCATGTGGGAATTTTTTATCTACAATGAAATAATATTAGCGGACTAAAATACCATTATCGGATCTTAATGTAGTTTCAGCTTAATGGAAGATTTTGCTTCTGTTATTTGCCTCCACTGCTTTCTTTTAAATGTGTTTAACTAACCACTAGAGTGCGCTATGTCGCACATATTCCACACACACTTGTTAAAACGGATTGATCAGTCTCATTACTTGTTTGTATGACATGCTGTTTATACTGTCGACGAGATAATTAAAAACATCGTGAATTTCACTAATGAGACATTAATTTGAATAATAAATATCAAAGGTACTGAAGAACTCGTAACATAATAATATATTAACTGATAGATACAACCCAGGCACACACTTCCTGATGAATAATGCATTATGTTAATATGCTTATGAATTTTTGGCATTGTTTTACATTGAACCCTGCAGCACTGGAGTGCAATACATGCAAGCAGTCCCTTGAGAAGCTGCTAAATTACCCAAACTGTTAAAATGAATTAGCTAAATAGAACAATGAGTATATTATTATTATTATTACTATTATTATTATTATTATTATTATTACTATTATTACTATTGTTGGTAGTGGTGCTGGTGCTGGTGCTGGTGCTACCTCCATTTCTTGTGGTAGCTGAGGTGGTTTCTTTTTTGGGTTTTTTTTTTAACCGTGTCCAATAAAATCAGCAAATTTTGACATTCTTTCCGCAGTAATTGTGGTCCCTAGCCACTTACATTATGCGTTTCTCAACAGATTGCAGAACAGAGACTTTCATTAAGAAATCAAGACGAGGTTAAAATTTTACTTAAACCTAGTTACATTTCGAGTTTTACCGCCACAGAACAGCTAATCTCGATTTGCCTCATACGCATTCAGCTGCATTAACATGATATACATATATATATATATATATATATATAATTTATTATTATTTTTTTTTAAACATATCAAATGATAGCAAACAGTTCTTGGGTGTACCCTCATGGCAGAGGAGTTGAGTGTAAGCTTCTTTTTTTCATTCTTTTTTTTTTTTTTTTTTTTTACAACCAAATCCACAAGATTTCAGGCAAACAAAGGTCTGCTAATGAAGAGGTCAACAGAGGAACAAAAAGCTGAACTCTGAGACCCACCCCCACTGGTGTGGGCTCTGTCTGTCTGCTGTCACGCTCCTCCTCCCATCCACTGCCCCACTGCCACATGGGAGGCCTCTAAACTTTGTGTTCGTGGAAGTGGAGGTCTGTTCTTCATGTGGGTGTCTCAGCCTTGACAGATAAATCTTTATTCCCGGGGCCTGAACAATTTAGGAGGCCTTTCCAATCAAAAGGTTTCATTGTCTTAAAAAAAAAAAAAAAAAAAAAGACACTGTGAAATCGAACAAGATTCCTTTGTCAACATAAAGTTCCCGGCCTCTCTATTTTTAGCATTGCGAAAGTCTGAGAGAATTGACTTTGTTTGTATTTCAGGCTTTTCACAGGTGCTTTTTGGGAAGGAGTAATCTACTCGACAACAAAAACAGTCATTCATCGTCGAGTTTTCGCTTTTGGGGTTTTTTTTGTTTGTTTGTTTGTTGTTTCGTTTTGTTTTGTTTTGTTTTGTCTTGTTTTGTTTCATTTTGGGATTTTTTCCACATTGGGGGAGATAAAAAAAAAACACGAAACAAAACAAAAAAAAAAACAAAACAAAACAAAAAAATCCCCCCATGGCATCATTTCAAGAAGTCACCAGTCTTCAGACATAGTCAAAAGAATGTTTGGACTTCTCCACAGATGTGTAATCACAAAGGAATGCCTTGAGATCACTCCACTTTTCCAGCATTGCAGATCTCTCTCTCCCTCTCTCTCTCTCCCTCTCTCTCTCTCTCTCCCTCTCTCTCTCTCTCCCTCTCTCTCTTTCCCACGCCTTTCTCCAGGTTCTTCAGAATCTCTTCTTTTTCTTAGTGAGTCTCACTGACTCTTGCTGAGATTCAGTACATACGAGTATACCGCAAAGGGTCACGTCTGAACAAAAGGCACAATGGCGCCATAGTGAGAATGGAAGAAGGAACTCTCTTCTCTGCCTCAGAACCGTCCTCTGAACACGCAGAGTTGAGATATGAGAGCAAGTTCTCAAGACATTCATGTGATTGAACCGAAATGTTCTCTCACGATGGAATCTGTTTCACCAGTTCAAAAGCAACAAACTGACTTAAAAAAAAAAAAAAAAAAAGATCTTTTCATGAACATCCTCTGCGATTTGAAAAACGTTATCATTGATTGGGATTTCTTTGTTTTCAATTTAACTAAAAAAAAAACAAAAAACAAAATAGAAAAGCTCGGTAAACACAACCACCCAATAGGGTTCAATCATATAAAAGGTGTTTCTAATATACTAAACACTCATACCAGTCCATAAAAATAGAGAACAGAGGAGTGCTAGCTATGTTTCCCCTTTAACTCTTGGTATTGACTGGTTAAGAGATGCTGTTTCTCAAATATAAACTTCTACGATTTGTAATTTTTTAGTAACTCTGCAAATTGGTATTTTAGAGAGTGAACCCTCTGAAAAGTCTGTATAACAATTAAAGGTACGAGATCCTTCAGAAGCAGATAAACAGCTTGTCTTTTTTCCTAAAAGACATCCACGTCCAAACACACCTCTCTCTCTCTCTCTCTCTCTCTCTCTCTCTGGGAATTCACAGGCTGCAGAGTCACTGTGCCACAGTGCACTATGGGAACAATAGTTGCAATTATTCAATGCCAGACTAAACAGTCAAAGTTTATGCTTAAAAAAAAAAAAACAACAACAACAACAACTAAATTTAATATTTGTTATGAAGATACAAATAGATGGGTGTTTCATGAGGCCTGTGGGGAGTTTCATAACCACGCTTATACGTCGCACGTTTTGATATATTTCCTATCCCTGAGGTGGAGATGAGACTTTTTAACTGGGTTTCAGATCCAAAAACGTTAAGCTCACATCCAGAATCTGGATTGTAATGCTATTTTTAAGTTTAAATTATCACTAACTTCTGGAGTGTTTGAAAAGTGAGTGACAACATGAAAATGTGTTTTTTAGTAGTGTAGCCCCTTAAGATCACGGCACAATGATACTGGGAGGACAAACCTGCCAGTGCTTTGCTGCTCTGTTTTTTCCCAAGTTGTATTGAGGCTGGCTGGTGTGATTCGCCGCGCTCCACCCAGAGCTACCCTGTTGTGCTGAGATGAACAACAGAATATCTTGCACGCACACACATACACACACACAGAGAGAGAGAGAGAGAGAGAGAGAGGGGGAGAGAGAGAGGAAGAGAGACAGACATACACAGAGAGAAAGAAGGAGAGACAGAGACACACAGACAGACAGAGAGAGAGAGAGAGAGAGAGAGAGAGAGAGAAGCATGTTGCCGGGGAGATGAGAGGTGGCCATTGTGATCATAGCCGTGGTGCCCTATTTTTGATCAGACAACATGGAGGCTCTTACAAATGTGTGCCCCACCTCCCTGCCTGGAGCAAGCAGGCAGCAGTGACCCGAAATGACTAATTAAAGCAGACACTGTTTTGCATAAGCAGCAAGGTTTGACGCGGAGTGACAGTTGGCGTAAAAAATGTAAATAGATTTCAGGAGTCCACTCCGCAGGAGAGGACGCACAAAAAGAGAAAACAAAAGATGCATCGCAAATGTTACGCAATAGGATTTTACTGCCTTTGCAGATTACTGAGAGGATGTTTCCTCTCAAATGCTTGTATTAGTGATGTGTTATGAATTTATACACTTCACAATACTCTTATCTCTCTCTCTCTCTCTCTCTCTCACACAATCAAGGTAGAATACAGACAATCAGCCGCCTGTTTGACCATTATCAGGTTTCCTTTTAATTTTCTGTGTCCTTTGAGACGGAGCACTGGCAACTGCAACCATTACATACACAGACATGTCTTTATGTCAAGAGAAGAAGCTGTACGATCTAAAGCTTGACATAGGTCGCCCCAGCTTTCCACAAATAAGAGCAAAAGGTTTTTATTTCATAAATAATGATGAGGTTCGTGCAGAAGCCTTTTTGATTATTTCATTGTGTCATGTGACTTCTCGGCACTTCTCGTTCCCGGTCTAAATGACAACTATGTGGTTTTGAGAGGAGAAGGTTGAGTTGCAATTTTTTTTTTTTTTTTTTTTAACAAACTCCTTCCTTTTTCTTTCTTTTCTTTTTTTTTTTTTTTTTGTCAGTAACGTCTTGGGAATTTCCCCCTGTGAACAGAGGCTTAAGGGTCGTCCCCCCCCTCCCCCTGTGTTTCATGGCTCTGTCCCCAACCTCTACCATTTTCCTGCTGGAGATTTCAAAGTGTCTAACTGACTTTGCTGGTGACATTTTTAGCTGTGACATCACACTCATTTGCATGTATTCGGGACGCATATCTTGTGTGCAGAGAAATGTTTTTGTTGGGCCGTAACAACAACAACAACAACAACAACAACAATAACAACAAAAACCTGTTTTCTGAAGTCCCTAAAGCTAAGCTGGCAATGACAAGAGATAAACTGTTATGTCTGACCACACATAGTGTTCAGTAGCAGGATTTGGCTATCATGCATAATTAGCCAACAACCCAGCTGGTGGTATCCACTTTTAAGCTGCCATCTCTCTCTGTTTTGTTGGTTTTGTTGTTGTTGTTGTTGGTGGTGTATTTTATATTGTAATTACTGCCTTCAAGTAGTTTACCTTCAAGTAGTTTCCCAGGTTTGTTCTGCTCTGCTCTGTTCTTTGTGTGAATGCTAAGAATCTCTGTTTACTTCTGTGATGTGTGTAACCCTGTTCATTACTTCAGCAATGGATGCGGTCAGATGTTTCGGTCTGTATAAAATAATTATAAGACGTGAGCATCCCACGTCTTATCCCCCCCCCCCCCACCCACCCACCCACACACACACACACACACACACACACACACACACACACACACACACACACACACACAATCTTGCACTGGTTTAGTATTGTTCCCTCCGAGAAGAACGTGATAAAAAAACACCACATCGAGGCGCCGAGTGAAGCATTTATACACACTTCTCTAATTCCCCAATAATTCTTATAGCCGTCGCTTAATGCATCATTCTAACAGCATTTTATGTTAAATATTTCCATTACGACACTGCACTGTAGGCAGTACAATAATCTGAACACTCCTTTAAAAGCATTATTAAATAAAATTATCGTTACAAATGGGTACAGGCACCGAGGTTGAAAGCTAATCTCAGAGAATTGATCTGCTGTTCTGGGTCCTTGCCGGGTTTTTTTTTGTTTTTTTTCCCCCCTTCTTCCATCCACGAAAGAGTGCAGTCTTTCTTTCTCTCTTTTTCTTTCTTTCTTTTTCTTTCTTCCTGAGGAAAGATATTGTAAGTTAGCTTGACAGATTCTATTTTACAGATCTCTCCCAGTACTCAATCCATATTCCACCAATGCTCTTCCCATATTAATCCACCTAATGCCCCCCTCAACCTGCCGTTCTTTTAGTGGTCGACGCACCCTTTTGATACATCATAGATGAAGGGAGCAGGGGAAAATATCACTTACAGCTGATAAACGTGAACATTTAACAACCAGGTTGTGTTTAGGGATAACCCCCCCCCCCCCCCCCCCACCCCCAACATTGGCCACGAATTTGCTTTTAGGCAAGAGTAACCTTCAAATACATTGCTGTGTGCGTTTTACGGTTCATTCAGAACATTCTTCATTGCCGTATCTGGTGGATGCTGAGATATGCATTGTTTTCTCGATCTAAAAAAAAAAAAATCCTTTTGCAGGTTTCAAAAACCTCTCTTACTATCAAGGTGAACAGAGGCTGAAGTAAAGAGCCCTTCTCCCGGTGCGACAGAAAAAAAACCCCGTAGGTATGAAAAGATTCCAGCGGCTCTGCTTTTGTAAGAGCCATTTTCAGGTTAGATCGGCCACATCTGCCATGAGCTCACTCTTTCAAAAGATGCACCACTTGAGGGCTATGACTCCATTCCTTTCCTGGTGGTGACGTTTTTCTTTCCTGGATATATATGTATACATAAAGAGTGAAAAAGAAAGAGAGAGAGAGAGAGAGAGAGACAGACAGACAGAGAGAGACAGACAGACAGAGATAGAAAGCAAGAGAGAGAGAGATAGACAGAGAGAGAGAGAGACAGGGAGAGACAGAGATAGACAGAGAGAGAGAGAGAGAGAGAAGAGAAAGGGATGGGTGAGGTATGAGTAAGAGGTTGATGTCATTCATCTGCACAACATGTTTTCCCATGATAATATAACAAACGGTAAACGTGCCTGTGTTTTTCTTTTCTTTCTTTCTTTCTTTCTTTTTTTTTTGTTTGAACCGCACGCTTCGCTTTGATTTCCCAGGCTTCATTTTAAGATTCGTTACACAGGTGATGTAATGAGCATCTGAAACGTCTCGGAGCGGGGAAAACCGCTCGCCGCTAAGATTCTTTCATCCGCTCGACATCATCATCATCACCATCTTGTGGCGAGGTCAAAGGTCGGTACACTCCTCATCATCAAACCCATTTCCCATGAGCCTCCAGTAATGGCAGAGCCCTTAGTCTGTAGATTGTCAATAGAAAGTTACAGCTGTTATTATTGTTATTACAAAAAACGCCCCTCTGCTCCTACTGTATGGAGAAAAGCCGATTGGCTGCGACTGCACAGAAACTGACGTGAGTGCCACAGTGTGACATGGAAGGAAGGTGTGGTTTTTCCCAGTCACACAGTCGTTGTAACATCGATTTCGAAGGGGTTTATTGGCAAATGGCTGACAGTCATACAGGAGCGAGGATCTGGACGAGAGAGAGAGAGAGAGAGAGAGAGAGAGAAAGAGAGTGAAAGAGAGAGAGAGGAGATGTCTCAAGTAACTGTACATGGATCCAAAATTTGAGTTTAATCAAAATATCTTTGTTTTATGTTTAATGATATTTAAGCTTTGATTTGTAATCAACAAGCATGCTCTCTCTCTCTCTCTCTCTCACTGCCTAGTCAGATATATTAAGAATTTATGGCTGTGTAAATTATGTACACATTTAAAAGTCATTTCTTATTTATGGATACAAATAGCAACACTGACAGAGGAACAAACAGTCTGAATACTTCAAAGAAACATTCGTCCTCACCCTAATGTTTGGACCGGACTTAATTATCGATCCTATAGAATCATTTGTAAGGCTCTGTACAAAGCAACGTATTCCTCATAGCCGTTTCTGCATAGGCATGAATTTAACAAGAACCTAAACACTCTCTGTTTTCTTTTTCTTTTTTTTCTTTTTTTTAAACACAGGTTAATAAGCCAAAGAAATTAAACTGTTGTCTCAATAACCTCTCTGACTGGTGATTTCTCTGTGAGTGTAAGCAAGAGTACCGCGATTCAATTACGCTTGAAAGTAACGAAAACCTTAGGCCAGTCATTTTGGTAAAAAAAGACACTGTTTGCATCTCCTGGAGAGAGAAAATTTGTGTCGTTGGAAATTAAACGCTTTTGTGGCGCTGGAAGGTCCTTGTTTTTAATGGAATTAAGGGACATGGTGTACTGAGATGATTAAAATCTGTATTCCCTGAATGTGTTGGGCAAAATGAGACAGTGGAGGGGGAGGTAGAGAAAGAGAAAGAGAGAGAGAGAGAGAGAGAGAGAACGAAGGCAAGACAGAAAGAAAGGAAAAAAAAAAATCAATAACTGCAAACACAGCTCCTGCCCCTGACAAGCGTCCCCCTCTGTCTCTCGCCATACTAATAGAAAAATAATAATTAAATCCAAATCGCCACATTAATTTGTTTTCCATCAGTCTCGTGGGAGATCTTCTTTTACCAGGTTTTTTTTTTCCCTTCTCCCTCTCTCTCTCTCTCTCTCTCTTTTTTTTTTTTTTTTTTTTTTGGGGTGGTTCATTATACTTTCTAATCAAGACTCTTTAAAAAAAAAAAAAAATCCCCTTTAAGGAGACAGCCTGTGTGCACTCTCCCCCGCTCTGCTCCCCTCCCCTCCCCCTTCTCTCCTCCTCTCCTCCCCAGTGGGCTTGCATTGCATTCATTGTACTTGGACATATTATGTTACAAATGACCGAGGTACAGGCTGACGTTTTGGTGCTCGCGAGCTCGTCCCTCCGCTAATGACGCGCCTCTCGGTTCCTTCTCCTTCACTCGAGCCACCTCCCCAGCCACACACACACACACACACACACACCACTCTGGCGCTAATGAAGAACCTCCAATACAATTAAATACAAGCCAAGAGGGGGTGGTTAGATGCAATATGTGTGTGTGTGTGTGTGTGCACATGGGGGGGGGCGGCGGCACACACACACACATACACACACACATACACACACACATATCCTCTCTCTCAGACCCACAAACACATACTGTTACTGACAACTGTTATAGGTTGGGAAGCAGTTCATTCATAAGCAGTTGTGTTTGTTTATAAACACAAACTGTACTGTTAACATGATGCATGCTTTTGCCTTCCTCAGATATTCTAAAAGGCGGCACGGTTACGGACGTCGATCTCGGAGGCTCCTGTCCCCCCCGGTTCTGCGATTCCACGAACGGTTTCCCCCTCTTCTGAACCGCTTCCGATCTCAACAGGTGAAGAAGAGAGGACAAAGCGGATCAATGGAGCCCTGAAAGAACGAGGAATAATGTAAACCTACTTTACATTCCAACCCCCCCCCCTTCACCCACCCACCCACACCCCCACCCCTCCACCCCCCTTCTTCACAGAGCACCATCAGTCTTACCAATTAGTTTGAGTCCATTGAGCTCTCTTTCCAACTAAAAGAACAGATTATTGCAATTAACATACAACTGTTTTTGTTTTGTTTTTGTTATTGCTTTTTTTTTCCTTTGCACGCCAATTCGATTAAAAGAGCCATTCGCGGCGTTCTGTCAAGAAGATGGGAATATCTTTAAGACCGTAACGCCTACAGCTTTGGGGGGTGCGGGGTGGTGGTGGTCATGTGTAAATGATTGGGATTTTTTTTTTTTTTCCCAAGATTTGTTGACATTTGTTTTGTAAAGTGAGTCATGTGCCTGTGTTTGATGATACCGGTGCAGATGTTTTGGTAACTTACAAAAATTCGCTGTAGATGTTCTGAACAGCAGAGGTCTGTGTTCAAGAGATTCTGTCTGTTATGTTTCATTCGCACTCATTAAAACTCACAACATGTGAACGAAACCCTTAAAAGTATGGCATGGTCTGTACTGGGCCAACTGTTTTTAGAACTCTCTCTCTCTCTCTTTTTTTATCTCTCTCCCTCTCTCTCACTCCCTCTTGGCTGAAGAATGGCAACAACTCCCCAGCATACCCTCCCACTGCCCCCCCCCCCAACCCCCCCACCCACCCAAGGGTTGTTTTCTTGCTGAATGAAATAATCTGGCATGTTCCCTGCGTCAGACCTCTACCGCCCTAACACCCCCCGCCCCCCGCCCCCCTCGCCCCTTACCCCATTTTTGGGCCCAGTCTGGGTCAAAGGGTCCTCCCTGAGCCTGTTGCTGATTGTGAGTGCGGAGGCCGAGCAAAAAGCACACAATTAGGCACAGATGGCCATGCCTCCCTTCTCTTTGCCTGGCTCACGGTCGAAAACAAAACAAAACAAAACAAAAAGATAAAATAACAATACAAAAAAAAACAAAAAACAACAACCTGTCTCTCTCTCTTCCTCCAGCCAGTGTGATTGAAATGAAAGATCAATGAACATCATATGAAAAGCAAGATTTTTGATGATTCCTATTGTTTCCTTTATCAAATGGAGCTTAAGCGTTGGCTTTTAAAAAAAAAAAATATATATATATATATATAAAGTCGTCTTATGCTACATCAGGAACAACAAATGACTGCTACATACCAATATGTCCTTCATAATGTAAATGCAGTGGCCAGATTTAAGCATTATCACCTAGTTTGGCCCCTCCCAAGAAGAGGAAGAAACCAGGTCAGTCTAGTTGTGAAGGGGGGGGGGGGGGGGGTGTTAATCTTTAATCTCTCTGTTTGGATATTGGAGACACTTCTGTCATTTGTAATCACCTTTGATTATACAATGTTGTCCTATGATGTATACAATGGTCGCTTGATTCCGAGGGAAGTAGTACAGATCACAAAACAACCTACAAAACGTAATCCATCTACTGACACATAGAAGATGTGCGTGTCTGTGTGCATGTGCGTGAATATGATTTAAGAACTGAGTTGGATTATGTTTGTTTGTGTTTATTTTTAGTCAGCATAACAGAACAATCTCAGTGTGTGAATTAACATGGTTGCAGACCATGTGGTTCTTTGAAATGAACCATACTACGTTGTCAGTTTGATTTACGTGTCCATAGATGAATTAAGATCAGTGAATGAATATTTCTCATTACATAACTGACTCACCCGCTGCTAGTGCAAGCAATTATGAACTTGCGTTAGCACACAATCGAAAAACAAACGCATGAATAAATAGATAATCTCAGTTGTCATAATCAGTTATTTTAAAAGTATATTCAATGTTAAGATCAACTTTAAGACGGCACGCCATTCCCGAAGATAAAGCCTCGAATCACTCTAATAACAGCTCTCTGGTGAATATTTTACGTATTTTTTCAGAGCTCTCACTGTGTCACAGTTATTTTGTGAATGAGAAGGGATGCAGATCAGGATTAATCGTTGTATTTACGAACTACGAAATTCTTTACCTTAAATAAAAGTTTTCATTATTAAGGAATTGAAAGCTGACGTCACTTTGATTCCTTCAAGTCAAGCAGAATAAACCTTGAGAGGAGACTCCTTCAATCTGCCGTTCCTAACTAACACACACACACACAAACACACACGCTCAGTCACTCACGCCGAGACTCAATTACTGCCCAATTCCCCTCTTCATCATCTGCTGCTACACCGGCCTCTCACAAAACGAAATCGAAAAAGGAAAAGAAAGGACAACGTTACATGAAGTATTACTTCGAACTACAACAAGGCGGAATAACGATAAGTGTCAAAACTAAAGGTAAGTTTCTGTTTATTTCAAGGTAGTAAATGCGACCAGTTATTTCATTGGAGAATCAATGTTGTGTCGCTGGTTGGCTTGATTTCTTTTAGCGAGGGAGCTAGCTAACTCGGTAGTTTCTTTAGGTAGCTACGTGTGCCTGTGGTGTAAGGTGCAGTTTGATATAAAAACTTGTCAAAACGGTTAAATTGCTTGCACGAGGCACTGACAGTTGTATATTTCATAGAATGTTGCTTATGAAGTGTAAAACTTTAAAACTAGATGAAATGTTGTCGCTGTAGCGCCGAGGTTGTGACTTGATACTAAGAATCTTGCCTTTGTGCCCTCTCTCGTGCGGTTTAACAGTTCTATTTTTAAATAAAAACTGTTTGAAAAAAACGCAATTAAGTTAAGCATTTATCTACGGGAACAGACCTTCCTTACACTATTTCGAGGTATGTAAAAGGTCGAATGAGGATTTTAAATGAATTTTTGAAGCACGATGCGGGAAGTCACTTGGAGGTAGAGGAGCAGAAGCTACCTTTGCTCTATTTAATGTCCGTCTCACAGATGATGGCAAGAGCTAACAGCTCTTCATTGAGAAAACAAGATAAAACGATTATTTGTATACTTTACGATTTCTTATGGTGGGCAAGGTTAAACGTTTCAATACTGTATTTTCGTGGAAATTGGCTTGTTACCGAGTGCTGTCCGCTGGTATAAGTTGTGGGTTTCTTTTCTCTTATCTTTGTTGCTTCCTTAAAGAGAAGCAGCTGCCGCCTGGCCGAGTTGTTGAAATTTATCCCTTTGTGTATATTACAATATCCTCCATTTTTCTGCCCTCTAAACAACAAGCCTCTCGCCATCTTGGTTAATTTTAACTCGCGGATCATCTCATTCTTCTGAGGAAACCAATATGGTTTTACAGACAGAAAGTTTAGAAATGTCTCAAGCGCTGGGGATGACGTCATGTGAAGTTTAAGCAAAATGTAGCGTTATTCACAGAAAGCATGGGCTTTAGTTTTTTCAGTGACATTGCAGTAAAAAGCGTAGTTTTGTTAAAAAAAAAATCATGATTCGCCTTTACTGAAAAACTACATTTGCAGATTGTTGAGATTAAAAACCGGACATTTAATTTTTGACGCAACCACAGTTTCACGACTTATTTATACAGTGTTTACAGGTGGAGGGGAGGCTGTTAGACAACGCGTTTTTTCTCCCAATTTGCATGTCCTAAACCTCACCAATGATGCCTTTTTGTCTTGGTGGCTCAAATGGGTTAATTTGTTTATGATTAGATAATGACCGTGCGTTTTCATATTATTGTTCGAATTATGGATCCTTTTGAATTATCAGCTGTTTGAACTGAATTTCAACGTTTTTAACCGTAACTTTAAGATACATTGTACATGATCTCTCCCCATGAAGTTTAATGAGTTTAGTGAGATTTAGCACAGTTAAAACGTGCAGAACTGAGATCAAGGAATCCCTACAGGACGTGAAAACTGAACTGACTTTACTTGATTGACCACGCATAATCGTGGGTTGATAGATTTCTACGTTTGTTTTTTTCTGTTTACTTATTTATTTATTTTGATACAGAAAGCCAATAAGTGTAATTATATTGTTTTTTTTTATCACCACAGAAACAGATTATTATTGTAACAGACTATAAGCTTTTGCTATATTTAATGATTGTGGGTTAACGTGCCAAATGTTCTCTACTGATTAATGGTCAATTTGCAATGCACTTGAGCGGGTAAAGCCATAGCAAGTCCCTGTCATACAGCAGGACTGTGTGCACGACAGTGTCACTGCACACATCTTCAACTGCTCATATACATAATGTAATGCAAAATATTTCTTAATGACTAGTGTTTATCACAGGACTAGAGATGTTCCTTAATTAAAATAGTTCTGTCTGGTATCACGATGATAGGTAGACAAGTGTACATATTAAAATATATATGTGTGCAGAAATGAACAATTATAAGCACTAGATTGTGACACTTGTTTTGTACCAAATATGTTCCTCTAAGAAGGAAATGTGAAGGACATTGGTTTTAAAAGAGGAAAGAGAACCCATTGAATACAAAAGATTGCTGTGTTGTAACACAATCAACGTTGGTTACTCAATCTTGATATGGAAGAGCTCTCTTGGTAAACCAGAGATGAAGTAACTCCTCTAAATCAACACATGAATGTACATTTTCATATTAATCAGGTAAGCACGCACGTTCAGACTCCCCTTTCGCAGACGGCTCAGTCTTGGTATTTCTTAAAGCTGGCTTTCTGAAGGGTTTGCATTGTGAACCAAAAAAAAATAAAAAAATGCAATTATTGGGCCTTGGACTGCATTTCGTTTCCAAGTTGTTTGTGCCCGTGAACAGGCAGTTGATTTAAACAGAAGGCATCAGATGGAGTTGCGAGTTGTTTCCGCCTCCAATTTCTTTGTCTAGATGTTTGCTACTGCAAAGCCAGTAAAGAGCATGGGAGCAGATGTTTAGCCAAACATCCTGACGCGTTTGCTTTTCTCTTATGGGAATGCTGCCTTTTTCCTCCGCGCTCCTGATGCATCGGCTTGACAGCTGCTTGATTTCATGGAGCCGCTAAGAAGCCATTAGCGGTATCAGTGAATTGAAACGGAACATTCTCACCCACTCTCTTCTGCCATTAGAAAATATCTATTGTTGGCTTTTTTTTTTCTTTTTTTTTCTCCTCCTTTCCTCCCTTCTCTTCCTTTTTGGTGTGGCAGCTGAACACACACAGAAGAAGATCTCTAATACACTTGTGTTGCTTCCCTTACTGTGAATTACAGGGAACAAATGTGTCAGGGCTTGTTTGTGATGTTGGGGTTTGAAGAGAACTCACACTGTGCTTTCTGAAGCACACCCAAAGCCACGGATGTCTGAGACAGAAGTCCAGGCTAAGGGGGAAAAAAAAAAAAAAAAAAAACAGCGCAAGGGTTTTTGGAGTCTCTAACCCTTACTTTTTCTGGTCAGGATGTCACCTTCCTGTCAGGATATGGACCAGGCCTGAAGGAAGAAAAAAAAAAAAAAAAAAAAGAATAAAATGACAAAAAAATGGAGACGCCAGCTCGACTTGGGACGTTGAGGAATTAGGTTTTAATTTGAACCTTCAGCTAGATGTGGCTAAGCCCCCCCGTTTTGCATGTCAACCTGAAGTTGCATCAAATGAACGTGGAGGTTAGTAAGCTGATTAGAAGGGGGGGGGGTGTAAGGACTATGTCTTCAGAATGCTGAAACTGAGAAATCTTGGGTAGCTTTGACGTAGACAATCCTGAGTGCACGCTGGGTTTTACAAAATAATCCCACATTGTTTACAACGAGGCAAAAGATAACAAGACTGTCGCATGATCAGACTTTTTTTTTTTTTTTATGACTTTTTCTCGCGTACCAATCAGTTAATAACTTTACACGCAGTTAAACTGCTTGGCTGTTTCATCGCTTGGCCGTCTGATTTGGTTGTTTGGCTTTATAGGGTTTCACTACACACCTTATCGGATTAGAACATATTGTAATCAACTGTAGCTTATGCTATAGCCCCTATTCTTTTAACAACCCAGTTAAACACGCCTCTCAACTGGACTTGATTTAAATATTTAGAAACCAAGTCCCGCCCCCTCATTGGTAACACACCTCTCTTAATGGGTCTGAATCATGGATTCAGTGCAATTCACAGGGTTGATGAAGTATTGTCTTTTAACTTGATCCTCAGTTGACATCTCATGTCCGTCACTCTTCGAATGCCGTTTTTTGTGTGATGCTCAAATCATCAATATTCCTGTGGGTAAAGTAACAGGTATGGATCTAAATCCCGGAGCATCTTTATCCTGATGCTCAATCGTCATCCTTAAGCCTGGTTGTCCCTTTTGCCAAGTTGAGAGTGTTCAAAGCAGGCGCTGAATTTGGTGGGGATAATTTGACAAACTGTAGTGACTGCCGGGCTATGCCTGGCTCTGCTCGTGATTGTCACAGTGGTCAGCTTTTTGTCATTTGGTGGCAAGCCTGCGCTATTAAAACCCTGAAATAGCATCTGACAGAATACAGTAGAGAGAAATTCAAAAAATTAGGCCAGTGGAACAAAACTGGCTTTCCTCTGCTGTGCTTGACAGAGCAGAACCACATTAAAAGGACAATTATATGATATATATACATATATTGTGAAGTAGCTATTCTGTTTTTGTTTATTCCCATTGTAGGCCTATTTGTTTTGCAATAGAGGCCTTATTGAAATGGTCACTGAAATCTCCACCTCTCCGTCCGCCATGCGCGGCGGTCTTAATTTCAGCGTTTAGATCGAACGCCGCCGATCGGCATCAGCGACGGCGGTGGGTGACGGTTTGGATGCGGCTCAGGTGAACTTAGAACGGGACGTTAAAGTTAAGCTGTCCCATAAAAGGCTGCAAGCTGAGAGAGATTTTCACCTGATCGAAACACCTGTCATTTTAAAGGCCCGAACGTGGGCGGAGCAACGATTATACGAGACCGGGTGTACCTCACATGTGTCTCATAACTGCCATATGAATCAAGCAATAACCAGGCTCAAAGCTTACGGGGGGTCAACCGCTGGGCCTCTGTAGCAGTGTTCTCTGATTGTTAATTTTTCCAGGTGGCCTCATCTTGAAATGGATATAAAATGCACTTTAGGTCACTAGATGACTTGTATATTGGCTGAGGAGTACTCCAAGGACGAAAGGAAGAGTTGTAATAGTCTCTGAATCACTGGCGATAATTCTGTTTCCTTTGCGACAGTTCGTGCTGTGTTCTCCTTGAACAATTTCATTCACAACAAATGCCATTCTAGAACTTTCCCTGCCACCAAGGTTAAAACTGTCTAGGTTTTCTTTTTCTATTTTTTCTTTGGTTGTTGTTGGTGTTGGTGTTGTTTCCCAGTCTATGTAGACAAAACATACTCTTAAGTGTTAACCAGTGACTACTTATGTTATGTTGTCTAGAAATCCAGCCAGCTACACTGTCAGACCTGTTAGTCGTAAGTGCTAATATAATTTTCTTTAATTTAACGGTGCATGGTGACAAAGCAACGGGATTTTTTTTCTTTCCTCTTCTTTTTTTTGAAACATTTTTTTTCTTCGGTGCACCAGAAAAGAATCGTGTTTCTCGGGCCTGCTAAATGAACGGGTTACCGCGGGCATCAGAGAGAGGTCACTCCAAGCTGACTGTTTTCAGATAAACACGGGAAAGACGCTAGGGCTGCGTTTCGCTTGCAAGCAATTAGCTGCTTTTTCAGCTCGCGTCCCCTGGGCTTCTATTTATCATTCAATGTGAGAATATCCCTGACGAAACTCAAGGTTATTTTTTGTGTAGGCCGCCCGGGTGCCTTGTTTTTTCGCAGGCAAGATGAAGAGGTTGATTTTTTTTTTTCCCCCTGAAGAAACACACCACTTATTGAGAAATTGACGTAGCTTTGAACAATAACCCAGATGATATAGAAATATCATCCGATTTTTTGATGAGTTGAAACAGAGAGAATCAACCAGTGGAGTTTTTTTTGGTTTTTTTACACCCCCCCTCCCTTTGTGTCGTCTGTGTTTGTGTCTGTGTGTGTGTGTGTAAAAGGTGAGGTGTGTTTTTATAGTGACTGCTCTAATGGCGCCCAGACAGTGACAGTTTTTTTCACCCTCCTCCTCCTTCATGACTCCCTTGTTAATCAGTGAAGCCATTCTCAGGCTTGAGGGTGTAAGGTTGAACTCACGTACACACACACACACACACACACACACACACACACACACGTACACACAAGCAATCCAACCATTTTCTCTGTCCTTCTCCTCCTGAGGTTGTTATCGGAGGCACTGGACATAAGCAAAGGCTCATGGAATATTCTGGAAAGGTGAAGGCTGTTTTCCCACCTTGCTTGCCTCTCGTTTTTTTTTTTTTTTCCCCCTTTGTTTGTTTTGTCTTTTTGGTTTTTTTTGTTTTTTGTTTCTGGTTATCCCTCTGTCCAGCTGATTGTCATATTGTTCTATTGCTATCTGTGGTGAAAACGACCACACTGACTAGAGGTACTGCCTGCTGTTATAATGGAGCCTGTGTTGAAAATGCCCGGTGCTTTGGCCAGATTCGTTACTTTTCTGATGGCTGTGTTTGAGCAGAAATGGCTGAGATTGCCTGAATAGCAGAAAGCCCCCCCCCCCCCCCAACCCTTTCTCAGGCAGGACGGGGAGGGAGTCGGGTTGGTGGGGGGGTGTGGGTTGGGATTTGGCCCCTGATAACTTGGGATGGGTAGGGAATCAGCTCAGAGATATCTGACAGCAGGAACGCTGAGCCTCTGTGGCTATTGGAGCCATTTTCCACCCACACACACACACACACACACACACACACACAGACAGAGACAGACAGTGAGATTGTGCTACAACAGCCCCCTCTTATTTATTGATCCTGCCGCATTTAAAATCTAGTCAGCGCTGCCACAAAAGCTTTTCATTTTAGCTGCGCTGGCAAAGACTGCATCAGCCCGGCCAGAATTTCTACATTTTTAATTTGAACGCAGCAGCATGGGAAGTGACAAGGATGAGCAGAGAGAGAGAGAGAGAGGGAGTGGGGGTGGGGAGGGAGGGAGGGAAAGATAGATGTGTCCAGTGTTTTGGTCAGCTGGGGCATATCCACCTGAGGTATTGTAAGCTATTTTGTTTGGAGGCTTAGGAGAGAGACAGACACAGTATTCATCTGCCCTAAGACTCACTCACTGGCACAAACACGCACATGAATACACACACACACAGTGAAGCACT
This sequence comes from Chanos chanos, assembly GCF_902362185.1. Classification (NCBI taxonomy): domain Eukaryota; kingdom Metazoa; phylum Chordata; class Actinopteri; order Gonorynchiformes; family Chanidae; genus Chanos; species Chanos chanos. The sequence continues at coordinate 6,014,839 of NC_044502.1, read as the reverse complement.
TAAGTGATCACAGAAAGAGTGGGGTGTTTTATTTTTTAATTTCATATCCTCAACACCCAAGATTTTTCTGCCTGCGCTGCTTTTTGGATGCACAAACGTCTTCTTCTATTTCTTCTTCTATTTCATTATTCAAACTCTTGTAGGACAAGGGTAAATCTCTATTAATTTGGGGTTGAATTGGACTGCATCTTATCAATGAAAATATAATAGAATTAAACAGGATTAGGTTGCACCTAGATAACAAGCCTTTATTTTGGTAAGAACGTACCCTATGACAGTTTGTTGACAATTCGCTGAGCTTTTTAAAGACACAACAGGGTTAAACCGAGGGCCTAAAAAGAGTAAACAAACTCCTATTGGATTAAAGCAACGAGAGCAAGCCCTTTTTTAGCTTGCCGGGTTTTAAAAAAAGATCCCCAGATTTGAGAAGGCTGGATTAACGGGGTAATAATCCACGCTCACATGAAGGTGCACCGTGGCGTATTCCTAGAGTCTACAGACGCTGGATTATGCCCGCCGCCCTCATGTGAGCAGATGCTCACCGACCCGTATTGAGTGTGTGTGTGTGTGTGTGTGTGTGTGTGATTACAAATAATTAAAGGCCCTCACGCACGCATACACACACAGAGACAAGGCTTTTGTCATGCATGTTATTTTAAGGTTTGAGCCACTTGGAGTTGTGCAGTGAGGTAATTTCTCTGGATCAAGGACAGTGAGAAAAGCCACATAAGCATTGCTGAAGTAGGTCTGAACGTTTGTCAGGGCACGTGACGGCGTGCATTTTATGCCCGCAGGATTGACTGACAGCCGGCGAGTCCATAGCTGCCAGGAGAGAAACGGAGAGACGTCAGGGTGTTAACTGTTAGTTGTTCCACATGACTGTGAATGGCTAGGTTACTATAGAGCACAGCTTTGTTTTCTCTCTCTCTCTCTCTCTCTGATAACTTGGTAACCCATCTGCAATATGAGACGTCTCTAAGCCTTGCAGGTACACACAGTCATAGGGAGAGGACGAGTCCTGAGGCCTGGGAAGAGCCCTCCTATCACTAACAGTTTTGTGTGTGTGTGTGTGTGTGTGTGTGTGTGTGTGTAGAGTATCTCTTCTGATAACAGAGGAACATAGTCAGTGTGGATTAAGGAGAGGGGAAACATGAGCATGCAGTCTAGATACACCTGGCTGATTCCGGTTTGTCTGTTTTCAGGGAGGGCGATATATTTTGTGTGTTTGTTTCCGCTCATGTTCCTTCTGAATGCGTAAATGCATTTAACCTGCGTTTTTAATATGGGACTTGTGCATGTTCATCTGTCTAGGGGTGTGCGGGTGGGTGAGTGTCTGTGTGTGCGGTGGGGGGGTGGGGGTTGGGGGGGGGGGTGAGAGAAGGAGGATGGAAATATCCTCTGCTCCTGCAGGCTAGAGTAAATCCTTCGTGAGAGCTCCCTCGTGTAATCCAAACATTTGGAGCTAATTTAAGCGTGCGGCAGGAGCAACAGCATCTCTCAGGAAACAACACATTCTGGCTGAAGCTCATCTCCTCTCTGCTGGGGAGGGGAGGGCTGGGGGGGGGGGGGGGGGGGTCTCTCACACACACACACACACACACACACACACACACACACAGAACTGAAGCACTCAATCACCTGTCACTCCTCCTCAGCGCTAGACCCCAACGCTGTTCCCGCTCCTCAACGCTTCCGCAGTTCAATACCGCGATTCAGCAACACAACACCCGTTCGCTAATACTGATCATCAACAAGTCGGTGCGTTAACACCTCTGATTCCTCCTACAACGCACAGTCCCACAAAACATTTCAGCTCTCATTTAACGGCGCTACTTAACAGCCATTACATCTCTTTACCTTCTGCACCGCTACATCCAGCGTAAGCACGGAAATATTTAATTACCAGCTAGGCATCATTAAAAAAAAAAAAAAAAAAAAGGTTTTTGGGGCTTTTTTTGGGTCGGTTTTTTTTGCCATGATAACTCCAGCAGACTGGATTGATGGTGGTGTGAGAGAGAGAGAGATCTGATGTGTTGGGGTGTAGAACTGGAGAGATGACGAACGGCAGGTTGGGTCTTCTAGTTGTGTGTGTGTGTGTGTGTGTGTGTGTGGGGTGACAGCTGCATAGGCAGCGTGGTTGACCTTCATGCAGTGAAATCTCAAGGCTCGTTTGATTACTCGCCCCTGGCTCTGCCAAACCCCTGTCCTTTCCTTCGCCGCGCTCTGTTATCGTCTGCTCTGGCCTGACGGGGATTTTTACACCTGCACTTGGAGATGAGAGAGAGAAAACAGTCTAAGACTGTAGGCATAGTTACTGTTACAGTCAGATGGCATGCCTCAGATACGATCTGTGCTGACTCGTTTGTTACTCAAGAAGGTAAAGCTAATGGAACGCTGAGCTGTTCAACCGTCCCAGCGTTCGTAATCAACTGAGTGGCTCGTACAAGTTACTCTCAACCCCAAAAGTGATAGGGTTTTCTTTTGTGAGTGCCAGCAATATGACTTAATCCTCAAAGCCTGTTTTTCTTAGTGTCTTAAGGCCCGAGTCCAGATTCTGTGTTCTAGCGTTCCAAGACCTCTTCTTTCCCCCCCCCTTTGACCTTCTGACCGTTTATTACTCGTGTTTTAGTCTCTTTGGGCCCGATTCAGGATTCTATGCTCTGGCGTTCCAAACGTGTTCTTTTTTTCCCCTTTGACCTTTTGACCATTCATTACTCATATTTTCAAACATCTTAACTCGGTTTTCTTTCATATTTTGTTTCATATCCAAGCAGATGTAAAAAAAAAAAAAGAGAGAGAGAGAGAGAGAGAGAGAGAGAGAGAGAGAGAAATGTGTTGTATCAGCAGCAACAGAAGCTGGTTTGTTTTGGCTTTTTACAGTCATTTCACTTTTGCTTTAAAACTGTTCTATTTCATCTTGGGCTGTCTTTTTCGCTCTCTCTCTCTCTCTCTTTCTTTTTTTTTTTTTGGTTTTCTCCCTTCTTCTGGTTCCATCTGGTCTTCATTTCCATGAAACTTCAAAGGTGAAGGAACGCAAAGACAAGGAAATGAGTTGAATATTAATGCGGATGTGTTGTCCTGACACACACACACACACACAGTGGGTTCTGCTGTATCCATGCGTTCTGCAGCTGGATTTCAGTGGTGTTTGAAAAAATTGTTTGTGCAGACCCGGTAGGGGTAGAAATCAAGGGTGTGCATGGGTAAAACTGTCCGTGTGCACGTGCATGTGTGCTCGTGCACAGTTTTCCTGTTAGCATGAGTGATGACCTCCAGTCAGTGCAGCTGAGGGTGAAAGCCCCCCTCTCTCTCTCTCTCTCTCTCTCTCTCTCTCTCAGATGTTGCTAATTGGCTTGTGGCCATTTTAAAGAAAGTGTTAGCAGGAATTGAGAAATTGCATTCTGCTGAATGGCCATATCCTTGTCTTCGGCCCTTATTCTTCTGCTCTCAATCTCAGGAGCTGGTGGATCCCCTTATAAAGCAATGCTGGAGAGGTGTGTGTGTGTGTGTATAGTTGGATACATGATGAAAGAATGGAACTGCAGGTCTTTGGGATAAAAGAGAGAGAAGAAAAAGAGTGAGTCCCTGGCATTGTTTTATTTTGAGTCACAGAACTCACACGCAGATTCCATTTTGTCAGCTTTCAGCTGGGGATAATGCAACGCTAAAAGACACTGCCCTGAAGCCTCTAAGCCACAGTAAATCACCGAGAGCACATAAAGAAAGAAAGAGTGTGTGTGTGTGTGTGTACATGTGAGAGTGAGTGAGTGAGTGAGTGAGTGAGTGTGTGTGTGTGTGAGAGAGAGAGAGAGAGAGAGGGCAGAAGAGAGAAACACACAGAGAGCTTCCTTTTGTGCAGTGTGTGAGCACATTGTATGATGAAAAGATGAATCACTTCTATTTAGGGATCAGTTTCCTGAAACCCGACGGTTGAGGCGATTCTATAGGAGATAAATTGTCAAGACTTGCCTGTTTTTCTCCAAAGGTTTCAGAAAAAAGATGCCATTGGCCGTAACACTAAGCACCCTTAAAGTCCTTCTTTCCAAGAGGAAGTATGTGTTATGTAAAAAAGCAACATATCGCCTACTGTCATTCATTCATTAGTTCATTCATTTATTCATTCATTCATTCATCAAATTCTCAGTTGCTCGCGTTTTGCTATTGTTGTAGCCGAAGGGAAAGCGTTATTATTTCATTCAAATTCTACCCCCTCAGGCAAGTAAATAAAATTGTTCCGTCAAGGCGTTTTTGATTAGCTTGTCTTCCGGACCTTCAAAATACGTTCAAGCGGAGTTTCTTCCCCCCCGAACTATCCGGTCGTTCTTAGGCCTATGTGAAGGCCAAAGAGAGATGCTTCCTTTCTTTTTTTTTTTTTTGCCCCTCACGCAATGATGTGGTATTTTGGCGAAGCGTAATGACCGAGCGCGTGTAATCAGTGTTGTGTGAACAAGAGACCGATCAGCCTCACCATCATGGCGACCATTATCTCCACATCAGCGCCGTCATTATGGCCGCTGTCAGGCCGACTGCCGGCGTAATTCGCGGTGGTAACATGAGCGCTAATGGTGTACGTGTCCTTGGTCTCCGAGGAGATGGTGCTTGCTCTGTGAACGGATGACTTTAGATTTGAGTGACGCATCTAGGCTGTCCATCAGACCATCCTCAGTCCGTTGTCGACAGCACTAAGCTGCTGCTTCCTGTACGTTTTTCAAAAAACAAAACAAAAAAACAAACAAAAAAAAAAAAACAGCCAACGTCCAGATGGAAATGTTCTTAAATGAACATAAATGGCGCTTCAAGGCCAGCCAGAAATTTTCTTGGGAGTTTATTTGTGGTGTGTTTTTTGTTCCTCTTGGTGTGTGTGTGTGTGTGTGTGTGTGTGTCTCTGTGTGCACATGTGTGTCTCTGTGTGTTTTACTCTGTGGTGTGTTTAAGTTTTAGATCATGTGTGCGCGCGTGCTGTATGTGTTGTGTGTGTGTGGTTGATGTTGATTGAGGAGTTCATCTTGTGTAGCTTGTGGTGTGTGTTTTTCCGAGTGTGGCTGTGCTCTACAGGCTGTCTTACACACACACACAGGCACACACACACACGCACACAGAGGCAGAGAGGCCGTGAGAAAACTAGAAAGAGCTGGTTCTCTCCAAGGCTTGGTTTTTGAGCAAAAAAATCATCTCGCACACCCTGAGAGTCTTAAGTTCTGGCTATAATTCCAACAGGTTTAGCAGGAAAAGAAGGAGCTGGCAAAACTCTGTGTGTGTGTGTGTCTGTCTTAGTGCTCACATGTGTGGGCATGCGAATCATAACATTCATGCCAGCCTCAGATTGTGACATTGGTTTCACTTTTTTTTGTTTACCTGCCCGACTTTGACCATAACCGCAGTCCTGTTCCAGTATCTCTTGGTAACCAACCAGCCCTCCGCCCTCTCAGACTAGGCCTTCACCGGTTTAAGTCGGCCTGTGTGGGTTTTCATTTCTCTAGCATGTAATCTGAGAAGATTTTGTGAATAGATACCAAAAAAAAAGAAACCCATCAACAAAAACGTCCTCCTCTTTTCTCTTCCAGGTCGCAGTGCAGTGATGTCACAGAGTTGAGGACTTTCCCAAACAGTGAGTATTCTGTTACCGCGGCTACTTATTATTCCTCTGTCACCAATTCTGCCTCTTTTTTTTTTTTTTTTTCCCCCCCACTTTTTTTTTTTTTTTTTTTGGTTCTCATTGTTGCGAGACCAGTTCTGAAATTGTTTGTCACGGTTATCTGCAGCAGTGTTTGTTTCGTGTAATTGGAAGCTGTAACTGAGAAGGGAAAACACAGACTCCGTCAATTTAAGACTAATTTAATTTCGTTCTGAAGATGTGAGATTTTTTTTTTTTTTTTTCTATCCTCTTCCATCCTCCCAATTAAATAGAAAAAGACTTTGCAAAAACCAATTGTTTAGATGACATTACATACAAACATTTTTCTGTTTTCATTTCTGAAGATCTTTAATTTGGCAATTAATTTCATTCTTATGAGGCAGAGAGAACTATTATGGTATAAGGTGATGCTTGGAATCAAACAAAACATTTTTTTTTTTTTTTCACTGGATGTTGTGGCTAGCTAATTGGCAGAGTCTGGTCTTTTTTTTTTTTTTCCCCTCGTATTTGTTTGGATTCGTCACATGCTGCAGACTCTTAAGTGGTTGGCTTGATTCATTGTTCTCTTCCCTGGTGGTTTCAGAAAGTGACGGATACACAAGGACATTCATTCTCCATTTTCTCTCTCTCTCTCTCGCTCTCTCTCTCTCTCACTCACACACACACACACTCTCTCTCTCTCTCTCTTTCTCTCTCTCTCTCCCTCTCTCTCTCTCTCCCTCTCTCTCTCACACACTCTCTCTCTCTTTCTCACACACACACACACACACACATTTACATTGTAAGAAGAGATCTAATTGTTTCAGCATGCCTCCACATTGGCACTTTAAGAATGTTCTGGAACTGTTTGTGTTGTTTCCTGAAGTCCTAGCTGAGGGTTTTCTTCCATACTGGCATAGATATATATATATATTTTTTTTTCCTTTGAAAAGTTTGTGGTGGATGTACTCTCTGTATCCAAGCTGCAGATTGCACAGGCTTCTCTCATTGACACCGGACTTAACCGGTCTGTCACTGCCATCAATAAAGGTAATGGAGGTTCCATCTGAAAATTGATTTCTGGGAATTGTAGGAAAGCACAAGGCATCGTTTGCAACCCGACTTTGGCTCATCACGCGGGTGAGTGCGAGGCGTGGATTTGTGTCTGTTAAAATCTCGTGCTGTGTTGTTACGAGTGTGCGCCTGGAGCGCGTCCTCCTACCTCGTATCCGAAATGTGCGCCGTGTTACACTCTAAGAGTCTGACTTTGCACGCTTGTAAACAGTCAGAGATTCACTTTACGCGTGCGGCTTTAAAAGCCCTAATAAAAACGACAGAGACATGCTTTGATAATCCTCTTTATTCCCCCGAAAAAGAACCGGCACTCTGCTCTTTTTTTTTTTTTTGACTACGTTTTAGCTTCGAACTCTGTCGCACTCGCCAAAACGAAAAGCGTTTTAACATCTCGTGTACTTGGAGGAGATCGTGAGAGGTTCTCCTCACTTGTCCGGTTTCTCAGGAAAAGAAGTGATAGGAGGGAGGGAAGGAGAGATTCACAGATACCCAGAGGGAATAACAAAAGTTTAGAGACAAAGAAAGAGCATATTCTTAGAGCGGGGACTTTTCTGCGGACTTCTCACAGATATTAGTTTGAGAGAGTCTCTCAGGACATATGGAACACAGACTTGAAAAAAAGCTTCATAAGGAAAAAAAAAAAAAAGGCCCCCTTTTTTTCTTCACGATAAGACATTAAATGTAGTTGCTTAAAATATCTTCACTTTCTACCAAGACAGTCCACTCCCAGATGGATCTCTCCACTGCCTGAGGGCAAGCTGGTATTTATTAGTGTTCCCGTAATCTCACTCTCTTCAAAGGAAATCTTACCAGCTTCCACAAGATACATATACAGCATAATAAACCTGTTGTTTGCTGGGGGCAATGGGGGTTTTCTTCTCACAAAACCAAACTGGAAAGAAACGAATCTATTTAGTGAAACAAGAACCAGACTGATTTTTTTTTTTGTTTTGGGTGAAGAGAAGAAACAAGGGAAGGTGTTTGTGTGTGTGTGTGTGTTGGGGGGGGGGGGGGTAGCAGTTTGACAGGACAAACTGTGTCAGGCTCCCTTCCAACACCCCCCCCCCCCCCCCCCCCCCCCCCCCCCCGAGAGCAGCTCTTGGTTCCTGGTGAACAGATCGCCGGCTGGAGAATCATGGGAAAATGGGGCCTGTTTGGGTTCTGATGTAGTGCAGAGCGTGTGTAACGTGTAATGGAAGCCTGCCTGATTTCAGTCTGGTCCTCCAGATCTGTAGTGAGAGCCATTACCTCAGCACAGAGAGCTGGAGAGGGGAGGGGAGTGACAGCAGGAGATGGTGAGAGATGGAGAGAAAAAGAGAGAACGAGTGAGAGAGAGAGAGAGAGAGAGAGAGAGAGAAAAGAAAGGGAGGAGGTACTAGAGCAAGTGACTGACTGCTACTGCCCACCCCTGTCTCCCAGTCTCCCTCTCTCTCTCTCACACACACACACACACACACACACACACCACACAGACCGAGAGAGAGAGAGAGATAAACGTAGACCTTGCCATTTTTCTGTTTCTTCTTTTCTTAAATATTTATGTCCTCCCTCGGTTAACAGCGTGGCTTCAGAGACTGTGTTCGCTGCTCTGACAGATTGCTGTGACTGCGCAGTAGGATGTGGCAGTAAATACTGGACTCTCATCCGAGAACAGAAAAAAGAGAGAGAGAGAGAGAGAGAAGGTGTTTCCAGGCCTCAAT
>NC_044502.1:5996451-6001451 GCF_902362185.1 Chanos chanos | reverse complement strand
CTTGAGGTTAGGGCGAGGTCATCAATCTTTAGTTACAGTACAATGGAAGTCAGTGGGAAGTCTCCATTAAAGTATAAGAACGTGTGTGTGTGTTACTGTGGAAGGTGTTTAGGTGTGTGTGTGTGTGTGTGTGTGTGTGCTCACCACTGAAAAAAAAAACAAAAAACATGTGATTATTATCTTGTGTTAATAAAGCTAAGTGAAATTACCAAAAAAAAAAAAAAAATCAAATTAAAGAAAAAAATTCAAGGTGAAAAAGCGATGGAGAGGTCGGTAAGAAAGCAAGAGGAGAGAGGGAGAGAGAGAGAGGGAGAGAGAGAGAGAGAGAGGGAGAGACGCAGGGAAGAACAAATGATGCACAAAGCGACTGACAGCAAGGTCCTGCTTTAATATGTATGTATTGCAGGTTGATGGCTGATTTCATTAGCAAATCTCATTGTTATGCATGGATTGTTCTTCTGCAGCAAAATGAATATTGCATTCACGCTGCCAGTATGTTGTTTTTTTTGTTTTTTTCTTCTTCTTTTTTCCTTTTTTTTTTTTTGGGGGGGGGGGGGTGGTGTTTGCATCCTAAACGCTGGCCTCGAGGAGGGGGGAAAAAAAGAAAAAGAGCCTTTTAAAAGCGACTCTTCCTTGCCACTTGCATGATCTCAATTAAAACTATTTGTCGAGTAGTCATTCACTGAAGGTAACCTTGGCGAGAGAGAGAGAGAGAGAGAGAGAGTGAGAGTGTGTCTGTGTGTGTGTGTATGAGAGCGCGAGGGTGATATTAGACTAGTCTATTTTGGGGGGGGGGGGATGAGGAGAGGGTTTCATTTTGTAATTGGAAGCAAAGCAAATGTATGTTTAAAAAGAGGCTTCCGGCGCCTTAACAAACTGTGGAAACGTGCGTTTGTGTGCGTGCGTGTGCATGCATATGAGAGAGACCGCACATGTACCTGCGTGAAGAAAGCGTGTGTTGGTGTACACTGCTGTAGATGTTTATAAATAAACACATGAACTTGTAAAAATGTGTATTTCTTTAGAGAGTTGAATACGTATGTTTATAGACTTGAGGACATATGTATTTATATTCATATCTACATCATTTGCGTGTGTGTGTGTGTGTGTGTGTGTGTGTGTGTGTGTATGAGTGAGCATGTGTGACAGAGAGAGAGAGAGAAGAACTATTGCTGTCTGTGTAGTGACTGGAATCCCAGGCCTTACTGTAACTGTGGGCCAGAGTCTTTGTGTGGTATTAGTAGCTGAAGCAGGCACAGAAAGAAGGAGTCCTGTTTTTCCATCTGTTTTCGAAGGAAACACAGTCAGGACGGATTATCTCCAACACTGTGGCTTTCCGTCCCCTCCCCCCTCCCCAAACACACACACACACACACACACAAAACATGTATCACTTCTCTTTCCATTTGAAAGTGCCAAATTTTCAGACGTGACCATTACTAACAAATTAATCTCTTTCCAGCGTTGCGCAATCGAATATGAAATAATCTCAAGTTAGATTGATCCTGCAGATGTTTCCTTTTTATAAAATCATTAATTCTGCTGGAAAGACAAGGCTCTAGATTCGGACCAGACAATTTGGCCCAGTTTGGAAATTTCTGGAGTTTCTGTTCTCTGCAATACGACAGAGTTTTGAATGGAGCTGAACTGCCTTTGAAGATGTCTGCTCATTCATAAGTCGTGGACACAGACCATAAACACAGTGAGGAACATCACACACACACACACACACACACACACACGTTGGCAGAGTGTTGCTCTGTAAAAGGTTTGTGTTTAAATAGTAAGGGTTGGTATGGGAAGGAAACTGGCTGTCTGAGCTAGTGGGTGAGTCGTCTCATCATGTGCCAAAAGAAAAGAGCCTGCTTCTCTCTCTCTCTCTCTCTCTCTCTCTCTCTCTCTCTCCCTCTCCCTCTCCCTCTCTCTCTCTCTCTCTCTTGCACGTGCACACTCACACACACACACACACACGCACGCACAGTTTATATGATGGCTGTAGATTTCATTCACAGAAGTCCCTCACAGATTGTGGCCAGCCATCTGTTATTTGCACACACACACATGTTTCTCTATCTGTCTGTGCATGTGTTTTTGTGCATTAAGCACTGTGAGGGAAAAGCAACACACACACACTCAAACACAGGCAAATCTGATTTAGTGAACTTGAGGGGGTTTCGAAGTTTGCCCAGTGGATTACTTTTGAGTGTTATTTGCACAGAGTGAAGAGTGGTGTCCTTTTACAGTAAAATGTGTGTGTGTGTGTGAAAGAGAGAGAGAGAGAGAGAGAATAGGGGGGCATCTGTGTGTGTGTGTGTGTGTGTGTGCACGCTTGTGTTGCATACTGATTGGTTGTTGTGATTGGCCTTTGGGAGGATGTGAGCATGCTAGCAAAGTCGGCACAGGAAGTTTGGAGATTTCTGTGGTCACAGATGAAAGTGAGGCCCCTGTTATACACTCTCTCTGTCTGCCCCCCCTCCCCTTCTCTCTTTCTCTCTCTCTTCCCCATTGCCCTTTCTTTTATTCTCACATATTCTTTATTTTTCACTCTCTCATACCCACCCCCACATTTCAGGCAGGTTCACACACACAGACACACACACACACCCTCTGACATGCGGTATGGAGACACAACTTCTCGCACCGTCTACCTGCTCACTCAGAGGAGGAAGTTCTGCGGTTGCCGTCTCATGCAAACACTTGCAGCCCAGTTGTATTGTATTGGCATTTCTGTAGCGTGCACGCGCGCGCGCGCGCGCGTGTGTGTGTGTGCGTAGTGACAAAAAGGAGGACAAGGAGGAGGAGGGCCCATTATTGCAGACCTAGGCTCCCAAAAGCCTGGGGCTGCTCCTGTACAGGTGACAGCCAAAAGAAAGGACACACTTGGGCAAATGGGGTAGGCAAAGTCTCCTGAAAGCAGGTAGCACTACACCGGTGTGATTCCTGAGTCCGCGTGGGGCCAATGCTTAGGGTCGTATATAAAAATATTCGGGCAGGTCAAGTCAGTACTTCAGCCGGAGGAACAAATCTCATCGACTCTGATGGAGGGCTAACTATTGGAGTTCTGTTGACGGGGGCCTTGGACAGATAAGTCTGTTGGACATGCTGTTTCATGGGGGGAAACGGTTACATTAGCCTGGAGATCTGAGGAAAGACGCTGTCGTCTATCGGGGGGGGGGCGGCAACCACGCACAGAAGATGACCGTGACGTCCTCATTGTTGTTTTTGGGACCGTTTCGAGACAAAATGGAAGGGCAGTCGAGTCGGGAGATCGCAGTTAAAAATCCAGTGCACGAGCGAGCAGCTTCACTTTAAAAAAAAAAAAAGTCACTCAGACTAAAACTGTCCAGAGAGGGACACTGTGGACAGGTTACAGTGCGTAAACCCCTTATTGCACCTAGAAAATAAATAATTGTCTGTAAAGCGGCACAGTCGGGTTCATGTTTAACACAGGCCTCAAGTAAATGTACATGCTCAAGTTCTCACTTCCGACAGGGAGGGGCTTCTTGTTATGGTGCGTGGAGCATTTTCCAAACCTGGTTTAGGGACCCCCCCCCCCCCCCCCCCACCCTGACTGACAGGATTAGTGGCAATAAATACCAGTCTCAGTTTGATGCCTCACTGCCACCATCACACTGAACATTTTCTCTGCTGATGGGAGTGGTCTTGAAGATCCCCCCCCCCCCCCCCTCCCCCAGTTCATGGTGCACAAGTGGTCTCTGACTAGTTTGATGAACATGAAAACAATGTACAGCGTGTGCCAATAGCCATGGTCGTCAGCAGATCTTAACTCAACTGAACGCCGTAGTAGTCAGCAGATCTTAACTCAGCTGAACGTTCATGAGATACTCTTGAGGAGAACGCCCGAGACTGAGTTTTTCCACCCTCATCAGGGAAAAAAAAAAAAAAAAAAGCCAAAAGACGGAATTTCTCATGGAAGAATGGTGTCATGTTCCTGTATCAGAGGCGTCCAGACGCTTGTAGAATGCGTCCCAGGATGCTGTGAAAACTGTTCCAGTGGCTAGCGGTGTCCCAGCGCCCCTGTCAAGATGCTCTATGTAAGTGCTTCCTTCACTGTGGCTGTTTCCAGTGCTTCATGCATGTTAAAATAGTGCATGGCTATTCAAAGCAACAACTTTCAAACTGAACACACCCCCTCTAGCAGACACAGCTGCTACAACAGTGGAGCTGGAATGCTTTTGAACTCTCTCTCTCTCTCTCTCTCTCTCTCTCTGTCTCTCTCTCTCTCTCTCTCTCTCTGTCTCTCTCTCTCTCTGTCTCTCTCTCTCTCTCTCTCTCTCTCTCTGTCTCTCTCTGTGTGTGTGTGGGTGTGCGTGTGTGCGCTAGCATGCATGCACTACGGCTTGTCTAGGCTGCTCTTACACGGTCAGTAGTTTTTTGGAGGGTTTTTTTCTAAGCTGAACCTGATCTCTTAGATTCTTAATTTTTTTTTTTTTTTAAATCAAAGACAAAAAAACAAAACAGAAGTTTTAAACACAAACTGGTGTTTCTTTCTTTTTTTTTCCCCCTCACATTATTATTAGTCATCCATCAGTCATCTGTTAGTTGTGACTAGTGATTTCAGTTACTGTTAAAATGCTGTAGTCACTGGGTTTGATAAGTGTCAGTTTTGTGAGAGAGAGAGCTGGTGTTTTTGTTCAGCTGGTTGATCTGCCCAGCTTCTGCTATTGTCGGTAAAGACAGACATATAGTTCCCAAAGATGGCTGCCTCCACGAAGATGACAGTGCGTTTGTTGTTCTCACTCGGAGGAGATTGGAATGTCAGGATATGTGAGCTGAGAGGGGGGGGGGGGTGGTGGTTGGAGGAGAGGGAGGGAGGGAGAGAGCGAGAGAGAGAGAGAGCGAGCGAGAGAGAGGCAGTTGTTTTTTCCTCTGTAGAGACTCTTCCTGGTTGTGAGGCGTGAAGGATGTCTGCGGCCCCTCCCCGCGCACCCCCCCCCCCCCCTCCACCTCCCAGCTCTGTCCTTTCTCACACAAGGAAA
>NC_044502.1:5981451-5993951 GCF_902362185.1 Chanos chanos | reverse complement strand
TGATTAATGTCTGTTTTCAATTTCTCTTTAATTGGTTTGCGTAGAGGTGGAAGCACATTCTGTTGTCAGTCATTTGCTGCCTGGCTTTCTCTCTCTCTCTCTCTCTCTCTCTCTCTCTCTCTCTCTCTCTCTCTCTCTCTCTCTGTCTCTGTCTCTCTCAGTCTGTCTGTCTTTTTTTCCTTTTTTTTTTTATATCAAAGGCTTGATGCTGAGACAACTTCCTGTCCTGAGGGCCAGATATACACCCACAACGTTCAGGGGATAAATATGTAAAGACAGGTTTTTTTCTTGGCATGTAACGCCCAGTTCACTCCTGAGACAACTACCTCATATGTGTTGTTTTGTACTTTAAACTGGTACTCTGCTGCAACAATGACCGCCCCCCCCCCCCCCCCCCCCCAACCAACACTCAAGGGTTAGCATGTTACCTTAACGGTGTTTTAATATCATCTTACTTTCCAATTTTTACTTTCCAAGGTAGTTCAGACTTGTAGTTGAGAGATCTGTGTTATACTGAATTGCATAACACTGAACTGAATAAAATTTCATGTTTGGGGGTCAAGCAGCAGAGAGAAAGTTAATTTCTGGTTAGGTGTTTACTCGCAAACATACAATTACGGGAGTCCTCTCCCCCGACGACCCGACGAACATTAGCACAGATCTGTTTATCCAACCACTTTAATTGTGACACGGTGTTTTTTTTTAAGAGTCACGTTAACTGAAGGTAAGATGAAGATTGAAGATTGAGTGTTTGGCCTAAATGGCACCCGGGTTGTCTCACCAACCTGGGTTTCGTATGTGTGTGTGTTTGGAGGGAGGGGGGAGGGGGGTGTTCTGAGTCACTGACTGTTAATCATTCCTCACCCGAGCAAAGTGCCAACCTCAAAAGCTTGCCCATGGATTACTCATTGCCCCCCCCCCTCCATCACCCGTTTATTAAGTGGATGTTTACAACCTGGATTTTAATTATTTGGCTTCCCTTGTAAACACGTAAAAATCCTCTCCATGCCAACGCACTGTTTATGGGAGGGGGGGGAGAGGGGGAGGGGGGGCTATAAATTACGCCCTAAGTGTCGGAAAAGATGTTTAGTTTGCGGCCAGGCGAAGATTTTGAAGCGGGAACGGCCATCCCGGCTCGTTCTAATGAGAGCGGAGGACTAATCAGAGAGGAGCCGATGTCGTGGAGGTCTGTTTGAGGAGCTTACCGGGCGTCTGCGTTTCAGTGCGTCGCACGGACACGTCCGGGACGGCGATTGGTTAAAAATGGGGAAATTTGTGCGCCGGGCTGTTATTTGACTGTGTCATCTGTGTTGGTTTAGAGATAAAGATAGTTCAACTCAGTGGGTCTCTGGGAAGGCGGGGGGCGGGGGGGATGCGGGGGGTATGGAGGAGCTCCTGGTAATTAAAAGGCAATTTTGAGAAATTGATTAGATTATGCTAATCAGGGGAGATAATGTCTTGGAGAAGTGTGTGTGTGTGTGTGTGTGTGTGTGTGTGTGTGTGTGTGGGAGATGAGAGAGTCCTGCCCGCCATTTCAGACCACCAGATTCCACTCTCTCTGTTTATGTGTGTGTGTGTGTGTGTGTGTGTGTTTGGCTAGATCACGCTCTTGCCGCCATTTCAGACTGCTTTGCTCCGCCGTCTCTGTGCCTCCTGAAATGTCAGAGCGATGTTCCCTGGACAAGACACTGAGAAATGACAGCTGGCGACTCACCTGCTGTGTGTGTGTGTGTGTCTCTGTCTCTGTGTGTGTGTGTGTGTGTGCGTGTGCGCACACGTTTGAGTGTGTGTGTGTGTGTGTGTGTGTGTGTGATCCCAAGAACGTACTTCCTGCTCCTTTTTAAATGCACTACAAATTGATTTCAGTATCGAAAAAATAATGACCCAAAAAAAAAAAAAAACCAGCATTCTCGGGCATCTTCTACATAGCAGCCGTTATTCACTGTCTGTGAACTGGATGTTCAGTCCGACATTCTGGACTGGGCTCATGCTTTTTAAGAGGGCCAACTCAGCAAGAGGCTTTTACACTCACTGTATCACAACCCAGCAGCAGTTCACCTGTCAGCGTCGTCCGACCAAAGCAGATGTTATTCTGTTATATGCAGAGCATAGGGACGTGCAGGACAGGGTTTTGTTTGTTTTGTTTTGTTTTGCTTTGTTTTTGAAAATGTGTTAAATATAAATTAAATATCTTTTGTCAGTCAGGGGTTAAAAAGATAAGACTCTTAAGGGAGAGAAGATACCCAATATCGGTCTTTTCGATCTTTGCTCTCTCTCTCTCTCTGTCTGCCCCCCCCCCCCCCCCCCTTCTGTCTGTCTGTCTCTCACACACACAAACACACATTATATGAGTCATGTGTGTCTTAATCAGACATGTAGGTAGTATTTATGGATGGGGAACACTGATAAATAGCTCATCATATTTTTTTCCCCCTCTTTTTTTTGGGGGGGGGGGGCGGTTGTGAGGAATGTGCGACACATACCAGACTGAAGTTGGAGAGAAATAAGACACAAACATAAAGCTAAATGAAGGCTGTCTCTTTTAAATGCAAGCCTAATTACGCCATTATGCTAACGAAAGAAAGAAGCTGTCTGTGGGGGAAAGACAAAGAAAAGGAAAAGGAAAGGGGGGAAAAAAAAAACAAGGACAACGTGAAAGAGGGAGAGAGAGGAGAGAGAATGCGTGGAAAGATGGAAAGAGAGAGAGAGAGAGAGAGAGCCTGAAGGCTTTATTTAGCTACGACAACAGAACATGAGCTCATTACATAGATGCTCACAGGCCTGAGCAAACCTAAATACCTACAGCGCCTGTGAGTGAACACACACACACACACACACACACACACCCCTACACATTTAATGTGATCTCTCTATCTCAGCATTCAGTCCTACTCATTTAATGAGATCTCTCTCTCTCCCTCTCTCTCTCTTCCCCTCTCTGTTTCTTTCTCTCTGTCCCGTATTTTCTCTGTGTATGAACACTGTAGGTTACATGTATCCCTATAACCCAGTCTTGTGGGTGCGCGTGCGTGCGTGTGTGTACATATGTGAATGAGTGGATGAGTAGTGTGTGTAATAGTAGTCAGTGTTTGTTATACATAAATGTATCACCATATGCAGGCTGGCTGTTGTGGTGTATGTGTATGTGTGTGTGTGTGGTTAAAAATGTGAGTTAATACACTCACAGTATGTGTAGTGTACTAAGATTTTTGTTGTACATTCATGGATGGGGGGGGGGGGGGGGGGGGGTAAGAATATGAGTTATTACGTAGGGTGCCTGTGTGTGTGAAGGAGTGCATAGCATGTCTAATAGTAGTTGGTATTTGATGTACATACATGTAGCTTGCATTGCTGGCTGGCTGTTGCACTGTGTGTGCGTGTGTGTGTGTAGTAAAAATGTGAATTATTACACTGGGTGTCTGTCTGTGCGTGTTTATTAAAAGCATCTGTGCTTATCTCGTCACCTCCAGCTGCAAGGCCCTCCCCTACCGCTTCAGCAACTCCTCGTTACGTATTTATTTAATCATATTTTATGTTATTTAATGTGTTAAGCGTGTGTAATTGAAAGAATTCTATATTTTACAATTACTTTAGCTAGGCAAACACAGTCCTTGTTTTAATAAATCATCTTTGACTTTCAAGTTCATGCGGAGAGAGCGAGCGAAAGAGAGAGAGAGCGCGAGAGAGAGAGAAAGCGAGCGAGAAGGAGTGTGATGCAAACATGAGCTGTACTGTGTAATCCCTCGCTCCAAGGTCACAGCCGTTTCATACTTACACTGCGGAGCCCTTGGCCTTGATGCCCGCAGTCCTTGACGATGTCATCATCCGGCAGTAAATCTGGAATCTGTTAGGCACGACCCCACGAGCGACACACAAACCACCTGACGCACCGAATGATTGACAGATTAGCTCCATGTCAACTCACCGAGTTCCCTTCAAAATTGCTAATGCTGCTGTCAATACTTTACCATGTATAAGAACAAGGTGAGCTAAGATAGACGTTGTCACTTTATGCGTTTGGTGTAGATGTTAAACATTTCATATAGTGAAATTTTCGGTAGAAAGATGTTTATTTTACGTTCTGCTTTGTCTGAAAGATGGACCCTCTGTATATGACGACAGCGAGAAAGCTGAATAGTATTAGTGTAGCTAAAACTTTTAAGTACGAAAGACCATTTTATTATGATATTTCAGCGTTAAATCTATTCGACAGTTGCCCAACAGCGGAATTATTAAGCGGTCACAGGTGCTTTCCGTCATTCCTGAGCGTGAGTTTACTAGAAACATTAACAAACCACAGAGATATCCGCGAGCTTGCCATCCTTTGTACTTGTGTATGGGACGGGCAACGTCTTCTCACATATCCCGAAGTATAACTCCACAAAAAATGATCCCATGACCGGGGTGTCGGTAAAGTTCCTGCTTGTGTTTGCCTTGAGGAAGGTAATGAGCGTTAGTGGCTGGACGCCAGTGGAGGAAACGGTCGTGTGTTTTAGTCTAAAATTAGGAGGCCAGGAATCAGCCCTTGGACACGGCTGTGTGATTTCCAGAGAAGAGTGAAGGATAACCTTTGCTCACTCAGCCTTGACGCGTGTTTAATTTGTAACGCTGCATGTACTTTGCAGAGTGGCTGCATTCTGATCTGACGACAAACGCAAATGCTGTTTACATGTAAATGAAGCACCGTTTTTATGTCTTTGTGCATTTTCTTCTTCTTCTTCTTCTTCTTTTTTTTCATATAAAGACTTTTTGTGAAGATAATTAGTCTACAAAGTAATGCACGTAGGCGTACTTTCCCCCGCATTGCTTAAGAAGGTAACTTACATTCCAATGTACTGGCGTGTGTGAAAGTAATTATGGATTGTTTGGGAAAGACAGCCTGACGTTCAAATTGTATTTGGGTGTCAACACGGTCACGTAAGATTGTGTTATTCAGCTTCGTTTGATTCAACTTGGTTTTGATTAGTAATGGCGTTTAACAGAGTACAATGAGAGGAACAGTTACGTTCACGTTATTTATTTATTTTAGCAGTTGAAGTTGCAGGCAGACCACTGTGTAGTGGTGTGTATTCTCTTGAAACACTGCCTGTTTGTCTCAGCCTCTCAATGTAGAGCCATGTTCAGTCATAGATACGTATTTGTACAGTGCAATCAATAGCGTGTGTGTGTGTGCGCGCGCGAGCGTAGGCGCTTGCTGAGGGCTGATATATTGCTGAGATTGTGTGAGAGGGAGAGGGAGAGAGAGAGAGAATGTGTGTTTGTAATGTTAAAGAGTTTGATTTTAATTTTGCCAGGCATTTAAGTATGCCTGTACTGAGTGTTAAACTGGTCCTGTGGAGAGGCCTTTAGTAGCCTCCATTGTTCTGTTTTGAAAGCCATTGCCATTTTCCTTTTGTTTCGCCTTTCACATGCGTGTCATCTGCATTATGCATATCAGGAGTAAAACAGACCCTGTCCATAACTCCCCTCTCTCTCTCTCTCTCTCTCTCTCTCTCTCTCTCTCTCTCTCTGTTGCTCGCTCTCTGTCTCTTACTGTGTCTCTCTCTTTTTTTTGACATAACTGTACTGTGACAGAAAATGAATCTCTAATTCAGCAGTTATCATCCTAATCCTTTCAATGAATAATGCAAAGTTATTCAAAGTTCCAGTGTATAACTTATTAATTGCTTTCCTTGACTCCATCTCTCCATGCCATGCATCCTTTCTTTCTTTCTTTCTTTCTTTCTTTCTTTCTTTCTTTCTTTTTTTTCTAAGTTCTCTCTTCCTTCCCCCTCTCTCTGTCCTCTTCCGTGCCTGTATGTATATTTTTGCCTTTCCCTTCCACACACTCCGCTCCCTCTTCATCCACCTGCTCTCCATGCATCTGTCCTCAGACAAACGTTTGACTGAGACACCACTTCAGTCATAAACTCTATGTGAAAACATGATGACTCCTCTGTTATTACACTGACTAGCTGACTTTCCCCCCCTTTTTTCCCCTCTCTCTCTCTCTCTCGCTCTCTCTCTCTCTCTCTTGCCTTTTAAATGTTTAAATCTGCCCTTAGGCTAGATAGTGTCAGACTCTATACATAAATGGTATGAAAGCTGAAAGCTTGTCTCTGTAGAGCAGAACACATAAATAGCACATTTGGAATTACATGCTTCTATTGGTGCATGGCACTCACATTTTCTTAGCTCATAATGTTTGCGCTTGATCGATGAAAGGTATTTCTGGAACCTTCTCCGCACAATCTCGAACGGCAGATGGATTTTTTTTTTTTTTTATTTTATTCCCCCAGCGTCCTATGTTATGTTTCTGTCAATGTTCTCTTATATGTGCACACTTCAACACACAAGGCATTAGCGGTAACGTTCTCACTAAAAAGAAAGGGTGATCTGTGTTCACGCTTGCTCTGTGGGTGTGTTACTCTAAATCATTTTGATTATTATCGGTGATAGGCGATGGTATTCGTGTTAGTCTGGAGGAGGAAAGAGGGAAACTAAATAATGACACAAAGACTTACAAGAGAAAAAAAGTGATTAAAATGTGTGTAATGTTTAGTAATAAGTGTAATTATCTCTCTTAAGCACAGCCACCTTTCTCCCCCCCCCCCATGCTCCCTCAGTTAATGTGTGTGTGTGTGTGTGAGAGAGAGAGAGAGAGAGAGCGAGCATTCACTCCTGTGGTCACTATAGGCATGTGTGAGTAAACCTGAGAGATTACGTGAGTGTAATTTAAATGCTTTAATGCGATTACGCGCTTTAGTGCACGTGTGCCGTTGTTTATGTTTATGAACATTGTCAGAGGGGTGCGTGTGTGTGCGCGCGTGTGTGTATGTGTGTTTGCGTGTGTGCGCGCCTCTGCCCACATGTGTCCAGTTGTGCTAATGGCGACGGCATATTAACAGGGATGTTCCACACGATTCTCTCACACACACACACACAGCACTCTCTCTGTAATAGGATGTCTAAATATATCCGGTTTTGGCCGGATTTGAGTGTGCTGCCGCCTGCGGAATGAATAAGAAATGGGGTTTGAAGCGAAGGACAGGAAGAGCGGCAGATTCATCAGTACTGCTGCTCTCTGCTGAGGCAAGCTAAAGATGTGGTGATTCAGGAACGCTCCGGAGGGAGCCGGAACAAGTTTTCGGGAATCGTGTGCGAGAACCCACGGCTCCTTGCCGGCCTACCAGAGAAACCAAGACCTCTTCTCGGATAAACGCCAGATTCCACAGCGACAGCTGACCCTCTGGTCGACCCACGACGTGGATTTTTTTTTTTTTGATGCGGAGAGTCAGCTGATATTGGAGGAGATTTGTGAAGAAAGCTGTGACACTTTTTGGTTGTCTCCGTCACCCTGATGAAGGCAGATCCAGCTCATAGTTGCTACTGCACGCGGAAAACTAAATCAGCCTTTCTCGGATCAGCGCTGGCAAGAGTCTTGACCTCACATGGTTCACACGTGGAGAAGAGCAGCATGCCAGTAGAACTTCTTGGTTCTGTCCCTCATCCTGAACAAGGAAGATCCAGTTCCTAGTCAGTCAGGGTAGAAGACTAAATTAGCCTTTCTCCGGTCCCGTCTGGCACGAGTTTCGCTTTTACACGTCTCGCACGTGGAGAAGAGCGACGTTGTCGTTTTTTTTTTTTTTTTCTTTTTCTTCTGAACAGGCTCTTTCAGAGTCAGAGAAGCATGGTGTTGTGTTCTCTATAGAGGGCGAAGTCTGGAGAAGGTGTCTGGATCAGCATCTCACAATCAGGACCCGAGTGCTGACGGCCCATCGAAGGACAACCGCTCTTTCCGGAATGTGTCTGTGATAGACCGCAGCTCACGCTAGTGATTTTCTAAAGCCACAAGATCGCCGCAGTAACTTTTCCCACTCCCACACGCAGATCCAGGAGAAACAGTCGTCTCTTCCCAGACGCGTTCTCGTTTGCATCGTGTTAATCTCTATTTGGCTACGATCAAAAAGTCGGTACCTTCTAGGTTTTGGGAGATTGTTCTGTTTTAGCAGCTGAAGCAGAGATGTAATGGTTATGTGAGAGATTGAGGCTTTTGGTAAATGATTTACAGCACACACAGACACACACATTCAGCGCCCAAACCCCCCCCACCCCCCCCCCCCCACCCCCTGCGTTTTTTGCTACCGTTTTGGAGATCCAGTCAACCTTGCACAAATGCAAAGAGTTATTTTTCAACGTATTGGCCCGTAGACTTGCTCTTAAGGGGCGGTTTGAGTGAAAGCCTTGTTTATAGAGACTACCTGTGGGTCCGTTCTTCCAAGCACACGTACACCCTGCCCTATCTGTAGATCTTTGTTGCCGTGGGAGCAGATCTCGTAACTCAACTCAGGGGCAAAGAGCATCTCCTGGACTGGAGGGGGGGAAGAGGCACACATCCCAGCATGCCATGTTCTGCCATCTGTCACAAGGCTTTTGTTTGGGTGTGGGCTGAGCTCTTGGTCTCTGGTTACTCATAACATGCATTCACACACACACACACACACACATTGAGGCTCCTTCCAACCCATTCCCGTAATCACTTCAAACCATGTTTCCACCAAGGGTTTTTTCTTTCTTTTTTTTTTTTTTTTTTTTAACCTCTTAATTCGGCTCAGTTTCAGTTTAGTGATAACCCCCCTTTTTTTGCTGTGTTGCGATGACATCATGTCCTGGCTGGGGATTTTAGCGGCCACGGTTGGGTTTTCAGTCGGGGCGGGGGGCTGGGGGGAGGAGGTGTAAGCGTTTGACTCAGCGATGGTGTGGGCAGGCAACACTGTTTAAACCCTCGCATTCATCCCATTTACGCGTCCGTAGGTTCTGCTGCCTGGAATGAAAAGCTCCCTCATGGCAGTTTCAATGTTGAGGCCTTTATAATCACTATTATCATCCAAACCTCAGTGTACTGCTCTCACCAGGCACCCCTCAAGGAGCCCTCTAAATTATAAGGCTGCATAAGAGCACACACACACACACACACGTCCACATTGACGCTGTAGGTTTACAGAATTGGAACATTTGCACTCCTGCACACATGCGTATGGACAAACACGCGGACGCTCGCACAAAGCTGAGGCAAGCAAAAATTGAACACGAATATGATTTTTCACACACACCCACCCCAAGTGTTTACCAGCATTTTCCGGTTATTTGCTTCTCGCCGACACCCCCCCCCCCCCCCCCCCCAAGCCCCAAGCGGAGCCCTCCTCTCTCTGTCTCTCTCTCTCTCTCTCTGTCCTGGCGAACTGAAGCTAAACCCGTCGCCATCAGCCACCGTGCTCTTCCTTTGCTCTCAGTAGCCGCTCCTGCCTGTATCCAGAGGCATCCTGGGACGCTGGTGGTGTGACTGCCAGTGTCACTAAGCAACTGTGCCGAGTGACAAGCGTGGAGGCCATCTCGTGCTTCAGGAGAGCGACTCCAGCCAATAACGTCTCGGCTTTGTGGCCAATCAGTGAAGCAGAAGGGCCAGAGGAGCCTGCTGCATTTGGACTCTGTCTGGTTAACCATCACCCACACGTTTTCATTTTCCAGTACGGACAATACACCGGCTCCATTTTGTTGTCTCTTGTTCAAGATTGACTGGCAGCCTCTTAACATTAGAGTCTGCTGGTTAGTTTTTCCGTCAGCTCAGGATGATTTATTATGATTATGATTATGATTATTATTATTACTCTCTCATTTGTCTGCATAGGTATAGTTGAAACTATCTGTAAAAATGGGATATACCATGTTTTGAGATGGAAGAATGAGGACCTGTTATGTGTGTGTGTGTGTGTGTATATACACATATATAAATATATACAGAGGGAGATAAATAGATAATGTAAGACCAAAATTGGAGTTACGTTAGTGCAGTGCACCTTGCATGTGAACCGAGTGAAGGATAATGTGATTCCTCTCGCCCTGCTTCCTCCATTAGCTGAGGAGACATTGTGTCCACGCTGTGATTAGCGCTGATCCATGCTGATGACTCTGTTGGCGGATTAGCGTGGCTAGCATCAGCCATCTGTTACCCAGGGCCATAATAAGAGAGACGCGTGGGTCAGACACACACACACACAGAGCTCTTCACACTCTGCACAAACACACATACAAACACACACACACACACTCACACTCACACACACACAATCTGCAGCTCAGCTGACACATGTATATACACACAGAGACATGATACCTACAAACACAGTACTGAGCACCTGCACTCACGCACACACACACACACACACACACACACACACACACACACACACACACATTCCAAAATACAGGTCCAGACGGAGACATGATACAAATAGGGTACAGAACACACATTATGCCCAGTCACAATCAGCCCTGTGTTCATACTGTCAATCCCATTTAAACTGGACCCGTGTGTTTATACAGGTCTAATAGGCGAACTGAATTATAATATACTGATATTTCAGAATCCATCGCATTTCTCTTTATTGAATGTTGTTGATTTTAATAGCTGAATTATTGTGTAGGTTTTGCACTGTGATTCCAGCCCTGATGGACAAAACCAGTTCCCATAAACCACGCCGAGGGTGTTATCATACGATTCAGTTGTTCCTGGGATCCAAGGACCCGCTGTTTTTTTTGGAGGGATCTCATTGGCCGAGCCCACCAACTCGAATTAATTTATCCGCTCATGGAGATTACCGCACGCCTGCTCTGCGTTGTCGCAATGGAAGGCAGCTAATTACCTATAAAATCAGGCTAATTCTGATGCTAAACCCGCTTTAATTTCTGATAATTAAGTCAGGATTGGATCCTTAAATACCCAGGCACACCATTATTGTTGTAATCATCGTTGTTGTCGTGAATTATTTGGAGACCCCGGTCGGTTATTATCGTTATTACTTTTAATCACACTAAGTGATTGGTTGACGAGAGGTAAACCGTGTTTAGTTCCCCCGTCTGTTTCCGTCGTAGGAAGAGGCCCACGGAGAAATGTGAAGGGAAAACGGTTTTTGCGCCGTGAATATTTTTTTCCTTCCGAAGCATCACGTTAGACTTCGAGGCGCGCCAAGTGCCGATATTTGGAAAAGGAATGACAGGACTCGTTTAGACGCGTTAAGCCTCGTTCATCTCCGCTACTGCACAGATATTTGTTTCACTGTTTTCCCTTTTTGACAAATGTATAGCTCTGATTTGCCATTTCACGTCGGAGGCGATGAATAATCCCACTGACAACCTGACAGAAAACAATTTCATTTCAGGATTGCTTAGAGAAGGAGCCAGAACCAGAGAGAGAGAGAGAGACTTTGTGTGTTTATGAGTGTATGTGAGAGCGCACTTATGTTCATAAACAATCTAAATGTCTCTACTCAGCCTATGTTAGTTTTGTTGTTGTCTTAGTGAGTCATTGTGTAATTTGGAGAAGCAGCACACTTAAAAAAGCAAACGGCATGTCTCTCGTTACAAGCCTGGAGGATGTGAAACATGAATTGAAAAGCGTTGATGAACTTGCTCTGCCCTGCGCCTCTGAGGAGTTACGGGGTCATGACCCGGTGACCTTTGGTTCTTATTGAGGGGGTGGAGAGGTTGGGCAAGGGGGGAAAATAAAGCTTGTAGGATAGACAGAGATTGAGAGAGAGAGAGAGAGAGAGAGAGAGAGCAAATAGAAAAGGAAAAACCCAGAAAAAGGTGTTTGAAGAGGAGAGGAAAGAGGAGGTAAGGAAGTGAGAGAGGGGTGAAAAGAAAACAGCAGAGCAAGCCGGAGCACCAAAAAAAAAAAAAAAAAACCCTCCAAAAATGAGAGGAGAACTTCTGGAGCGAGGCTTAACGAACTTTCTCCTTGTCTAGCTCCACCTGGGTTAAGGTTTACCCGAGCCCGTGGCATGGCGTGGCGTGTGCACGTTCACCCCGGCTCCATCAGTGTCAGTCACGGCGGGGGCGGATAGTTGATATTCGGAGGATGGCTCCATGCGAGAGATGTAATCAGTCAAGCCGCTCCTGCTGCAGGAGAGAAGCAGACTCGGGGGACAGAGTGACGGTGTTTACGCGTAATGATACAATAACAAAAGCAGCCTGTACTACACACTCTAGCTACCACACAACGCACATTGGAAGGGAAGGGCTTTTATTTATTTATTTATTTATTTTAAACCCCCTGGATTAGTGTGGATTGTGAGCGTGTGAAATGGTGGAAAGGAGCCAGGAAGAATGATAGGGTAGAAAAAAATATATTGACACATATATATTTATATATGCAAAGAATCTCCTCTAAACATCCTCACTTAAAGTCAAAGGATTTGTGTCACATGTGGGAGAAGTATGACACTTGAAATCGCACACCACCTCATTTTAATCATTTTCGTTGGTTTACATGTTGATTAAAATTCTTTCTTCTTTCTACGAGTAGGCTACAGCGTTCCTAGATTTCTACATTTCTGAATTACCACAGTGGCGTTCTTTATCTAAGTGTTTTTTGCTTTTTTTTTTTTTTTTTTTTAATCCAAATTGAGGCTCTTTTAACAAGCAGGTTGTTTCTGGTAGGCTATCAGCCGCAAATAACCCTC